>NW_016690662.1:0-23618 GCF_001604755.1 Lepidothrix coronata
TTTTTTTTTTTTTTTTCCAATTTGCGGAAGAATACTTATAAATGACCTTTTTATTTAAAGAATCTTTAAGTCAGTGGAGGTACACTGAGACATTGTGAGAGCCAGCTTAGTTCGAAAAAGCTGCTACGTGGATCTCTGTTTATAAATATGTAAATACCTCCAGTGGTATTAGTGAGAATTTTTGCACATACAAAAAATACATAAGCAGAAAGTGTCTTCTGACAGTTCAACATGATTATTTTGAAGTTTGTAATAAACTGATGGGGAAAATGTTTACAATTGCTATTTTCGTGTAAATATTTTGTACTTTGCTCGTAACATCTTTCTGAGCTGTGGTCACTTGAGTTTCCCTGGCCATTGTGTAGACAAGCACAGAAGGATACAGAGAAATTAAATAATCTGCTCAGTTACTGGCAGATCACAAATGAATCAGCATCTTTTGAGGGAGGCAAAAAACAGCAAAATTATTATGACTGACTGTAGTATAGAGGTATTAATTATACCACAGGGATTTTTTGCTTCTTCATTCCCCATGGTGCATTAAAAGTAGAACATTCTGTTAACTCACTAAGTTAGTTACCTTTGCTCAATTGCCCCCTTTACACTTTTTACTGAATCATTTTTCTAAAACTTAACTAAGGCCTGATATGAAACCTCTGTATTTTAGGTGATTTTAGTTCTTAACATCTATACAGGGTGACTAACTTAGTCCTTGTCATTCAGCCTTTTAACAGATTGTATTTACATTGTCACTGGGCACTGGTTGGACAAAAATGCCTCCATTCATCCCTTACAGAAATAAATGTAAACCTTTTCCTCATACCAACCACTGGACAGCAACATAAATAGTCCTGACCATTTAGTTAGGACTTTCTGCATCTCTGCTTGTTGTCAGCTTCCAGTAGTAATACCCTGTGTTTGTGTTCCCAGTATCTGATCAGCTCAGCTATGTGGTTTGGGGTGTTTTTTTAGTAGATATTCAGGAAAAACGCTTGTCGTAATTTCTAAATCTGTATTTGTTAGGATTGGCAACCTGCACAATACACATGTACCTTTTTATAGTGGGTTGGTTGACTTGATTAAATGTGTCAGTGAAAGAAATGCTAGACTTTCATCCCAACTACACACTCTTAGAACATCACAGAAGCTGTCAGATTTATTATATATACATACATCTATATATTTTTATACACACACTGAATAGACTTGGTTGCAGAAGAACTGAATCGAATGATATACAGGACTTGGGAGAGTTTGGGCCCACACTTGCTTGCATAAACGTGGTGCTGTTAAGCATTCTGCTTTGGACAGCAGCTAAAAATTTCAATATTGAAGATCCAAATGTGCATTACTCTGCTGGAATAGGAAGCTGCAGTGTATTATGACATCAAGTACCTACTTATACATACCAAGTGTGCAGTGATCTTAAGGAGATCAAAGTAACTGTGTGCAGCTTGAGAATGTGAGACGTGGTAGCTGAATCCAGTGCAGTGGTTTTAGTTCGGATCCGGACTGCACTTCTGAAGTTACCTTGGTTATCTCCACTTCCTGTGATGTGTCTTGCTTTGTAAAGCAATGCCAGAGCAAATGGCAAAAATTCCTTTGAGATCAGTCTGAAGGGGAAGGTGTGCTTCAGGAGCATGCAGCCTGGCTGCTACTGGCCTTTCAGCAGGGAGAACTGAAGGATACCTGCTCCAAACCCTTAAAAGGGAAAGGCATGAGGAGAAGTGCAGTGTAGATGTCAAGTCTTGAGCTCTAACCTTTGCAGGGATCCTCTTCTTTTGGTTCACACTACTTTCTAGTATAAGCATGTCTCCTAAAGTGTCTCACTTGTGCAATTTCATTTTTTTCTGACACAAGTATCATGCAAACAAGCGTTAGGTTCTCTTAATGGTGCAGCAAGACAACTAGCAAGGGTGCTTCAGCTTATCGTCTTAACGAGGGAAGGAATTCCAGGCCTTTTGCCAAATACTAATGCCTCTGCTAATCTTAGGTAGTTCCTTGTTCTTGTACTGCTTTTCTGTGAAACCTCAGTATTCTTAATTCTTGTCATGTTTTGCCCTTGTTTTTTTCTCCTTATTTGAAGAGCAGTAGTGTTAAAAGAATGAGATTGCTCTTTCACTAGGGCAAATGTTATTCAGGCATTCAAAATGTCTTTGATCATTGGAAGCTAGTTAATTGTTTCTGTGGTTGCATTTTACCTTATTTGTTTGCAGTTTTATTATATATTCTGCTGCATGTTACTGAGCTGAAGTTTCCTTCTCTCATCTGTATATCAGAGTAGTTTATATATCAATCTGTAAATTATTCCAGGATCTCCAAGGCAAAAGCTGCATATAGATAGCTAACTGAATAATAGAATTGACTGGCTTTATTATTTGAATAGTTGTCTGGTATGGAAAATATCTTCAGGAATAATCACATATAATTTAAATTGCTCTGTTCTGTTTTCTGTGCCTTTTTTGTTCCTTTTGCTAGCTTCTGAAAATAGCTTCAGATGTTGAAGTGATTCTCAGAACTTCCGTTATTCAGGCAGTTCATACAGATTCTGACAAAATAGGTAAGTCAGTCTGCATGCTAAAAAGATGTTTAAAAATGTTGTAGTTTTGTAAATAAATACAGAATGTGAAAATAAGTAAAGGGATAGTGAGACAAATTGTCTGTTATTCTTTGCCCAAAAGCTTAATGTAAGCTGATGATTAATGTCACCACCTAGGACAGGTGGAGGCTTCAAAGGTACAAAGTTTCTTACACAAACACTTTGAAATATGGAGGCTGGTGGAAAAGAGGCGGTGACTACTTTTAATGCCCCTAATGAGAGGAAGAAGTTATGACTATTTAACTAGCTATAACTCTTAGGAGGGACAGCAATTGGGTAGCAGGTCAGCATGCAAGTACAGGGTAGTCAGTGTGTGTGTAAATGCAGTAGCCACAGTATCTGTGTGTGCGTGCTTGCTCTGCCAAGTGGGTGGAAGCTGCCTGAGGAGAATTAGCAAGTGCAGTGTGTACACTGTTCATAGAATAGCTTTTTGAGGATTTGAGTGTTTGAATGTTTTTGAGGATTGAGTTCTTTCCCAAAACCTTTTTCCAGCAATTTCAGGTTCAGATTGTGCTGTAGAAGACCTGTGACACAACGATGGCCTTGATGCAAAGTCTATCCAATTCTGAAATTTTGATTCCTAGTTTAGAAGTTCTTTTATTTTACAGTCGAACAGTAGAGAAAGCACACAACTGTGTGGTAGAGAACAGGGAAAATCTCCACCTGAGTACATTGTTTCCTTTCACTTCTGTTTAGTTTTGTCTGTAAAGTTTTGTAACAGTTGTGAGATCTAGGTTTGGTAGAGCATTTAACATTAAAATGGCCATCACGATGAAGCCCGAAGATATGACTAGACCAGTGTCAAGTCTTCCACAGAAGAAAAAAAGCTGAAGACTTGTCTTAGTGAGAACAAAAAAAACCAAGGGGGAACATCTTCCCTAGTGCAATTAAATTATTGTGCTGTCACAGAATCAGTTCACAGGGCACTGTTATTGTCTAAAAAGAATTTGAGGCACAGTGGTGTACAGTCGTGTTGAGATTCATTAGTAAATCTTGGAGAAAAAAATAGGCTGAGATTTTCTTACTAAAGGGAAGGCAATTTCAATTAGGAGCTTGTTAGTTATATTAGACAATTTTTCTGGTTTTTTTTAATGTTTAGTTACGTTACTCGATAGTATACAAATGTCTCAGTCTTTTCATTTTGATTTAATTTCTGATTAAGCTGAGACAAGTAGAGCTTACTTTTTTAGTGTTATATCAGACATGCAATATGTGCTGATTTTGATTTGGTGTGTTGGCAATGTATGTTCAAAATTTAGCTTTGAAAAGGAAGGTTAAAAATTCTCCTTTCAATTTTTATTTGTTTGTACTTTTGCTTTTCAATACTTTATATCCAGTTCTGTGGTTTTTTAGTATTTGTTCTAGGCATGTAGATCAACATGTTTTCTCATACCTGTACTCCCATTGATTTTATCTAAGAGAAATGCAATGGGAATTTTACTTAAAGCTCTTAGAAACTTATTAAGTGCATCAGTATCAGTACTTAGATGCAAAAAGAGCATACCCTCAAGAAAATCAGGTTTTTTTCTCGTAAGGTGAGGGATATCAGTGCACTTTGGACAGCATGTTACTCATTGAACACACAAACACACAGTTTTGCAGGTTTACTGCATCTCTTGCAGCCGCCTGGCATAGTCAAAGTACAGTGTTATGATTTCAGGTGTTTGTGATTTAGTTTTTGCTGCTGGAGCAAATCTGACATGACACAGCACCTTCACTTCATGAAAAAAAGACAAGCTGATTCTGACAAGTTAGACAGCAAGAACTAAGGTGTCAGGAAGGGGTTAAAATGGTGTATATTTAGGCAAACCCTAACACAGTGCGCTTCTGTGACAGTACAGTCAGTTCTGTGACAATACAGTGGCAATAACTTTCCTTTCCTCTTGGCCTTTAAAACAGGTATGACAGGATAAATAGTACAGATCAGATTCCAGGACTTGGGGGAGCAGGCTAAGTCAAATTCAGTATTAATTTTTGAAACTATTGAAGTAAACATGGCTCAGGCTTGATAAAATTGCCATTCACTTTCCTGCTAAGAGTTACTGCAAGGCTTTGACATTTTTTTATGACTTCTTAGTGCTATTAAAGTTTTCAATGCTCTTAAAAGGAAAAATGGGAAGGCATTATTGTGACCAAGTGAAGGTAAAAATCTTAGCATAACTTTCTCTTAGGTAGAAGTCATGATGATGCTGGTACACTTACCAGAAGTTCAAATCCTCATTCAGATCCTCACCATAAACCCAAAGTTGAGATCCTCGTGATCCTTATGAGATCCTAATTTTTTGCTTGTTAGTGTAAAAACAACTTCAGAATAGTATTTTCCGTAAGATTATAGTCTTACTGTTTTTTTTTTCTATTACAGTGCTCATACCCAGGAAAGATCTTCTACAAGACAACACTCCTTACTTAGATAAACCATCAAAAAAGCAAGAATCCTGAGGAAAATATGTCCCTCTCCCCAGAAAGTTAATATCCTGTAATGACATCTCTGAAAACCAACCAACAGTGTATCCTTGTTTTAAAGCTAAATTTTGGAAACAGTTAAGTTTCCTGTTACCAGGAAAACAGAGACTGAAGTCAACTCATCGTTTTTATTGAGTGCTGTGATATCATCATTCACTTTTTCTGTGGATATACTAATATTTCTACAGGACTTAAAAGTACACTGCTGAATTGTGTTACTTCAGCCAGGAAGGTTTCTGATTATGACAGTTGTCAGACGGAGATTGTTTCCCAGCAATCCAGAGTTTGTCAAAGCTAAATAAAAATTAAATGCTGTTCTTAATCCTTATAGTATTTATTTGTAAGTTTCTTGTTAATCATAGGCTGCTATGAAGTAATGAAAAGACATCTTGTGGCACTTGCCGTAAAATTTATGCTTTGCACCAAAAGCATGATTTCTGAAGTGGTCATTAATTGTACACTGAATAAATTATTTTTATTTTACAGATGGGAGAGCATGTGTAGTGTTTTTCTTCTCCCATGCACCTTGGCATGAGCAGGAATGTTAGGGTTTGAGTTCTCAGGTGACAGCACAACAAGAGAAGCGAGCCACAACCTGGATGTTGGCTTAGATCATATGGTTTATGTATTTATGGTTTGTATTTTAACTTGTGATTAATGAGTGACTTACTGAGGCATTTTCTAAAAAAGGAGCCTTGCTGGTTACTTGTAAGTGAGCTAACTTGCCTAGAGTGAATGTATGAGGAGTTTAATTAGTAAGCCCTAATCACTTCCATTTTTTTCCTAGAGACTTACTTGCTTCTTTTGGAATTCATCACAATGAGCTGTTTACTTCCATTTTAATCGGCACCAGGTAAAACTGCATAGAATCTTGTCTGTGTGAAGCCAGTAACAGGCACCATACTAGGATCTAAATACCCCACACAGGAGTGAGGTAGTCCAGTAATACCTCCCAACTCTCTTCCGAGTCCCAGTGATCCTGTTTATTTTTAATAAGCCTCAAAGATGTCAAAATCGTATATCTGTGTGGGCTCTGACATGGCTTCACTGACTGAGTAAACCAGGAAACTGGTGCCTTCATCCAGTCCCTTTTCCTCACACAGCATGCCAGTGTGGTAAGTACTCCTTTTCTTCGAAACTGTTGCCTCTGGCTGCCGTGGGCAGGGCAGCCAGCAGCGAACACAGCCGCCAGTAACCCTCTTGCAATTGCACTGATGCTCCCTGCGCTGTAGCTAGGAGGCAGTAGGCAAATGATGGGGGATAGAGTGAAATGACTGCAGTTCCTGCTACTTCTTGTGTTCTAGTGGCTCCACTACAGTGTCTCAGTCTGTAGGGCGTGTCCTGTTCAAGGCCCCTGGTGTTTTTTACTTCCCTAAGGACAAGGTATTTTCAGTGTCAGGTCTCCCATCCCTCTGCAGCCTGACTGCCTTGACTCTTTTTGTCCCCACAGGGAGCATAAGAGAGGAGCATGCAAGAGAGAGAAAACAGAAGGTAGTTGCAACTGTAAAGAGAAAACAGAGCATTGCCTCAAGCAAGAGTGACTAACTTTTAAGCAGAAATAATTAAACAGGAGTCTGGCAAGACTGGCAAATTATATAACCATTGAGGTGTATGGCATGTTGGAATTGGGAGGAATTCACCTCCTGTAAGACCCGCTGCTTTAGGCTGTGGCCATAGCCTCAGTGATTTTCTCCTTCAGATAGGTTTCATAGAACTGAGGCCTGGTAAGTCTTCACTCTTCCAGTACTGATGAAAAACAATGTTGCCCATTGCCATTAAAAATACCCACTAAAAGACTTCAGTGATGTTACGGTAGGTGGTGGTCTTTTATATGCTGTTTGAGGAAACCACAAGTGGAGAAACTTTTCATGTGTGGTACTGTGCTGTCGTGTGTTTCAGGGTTTTATTTTTACTCAGAACACATTAGTAGAAGTGTAGCACGGTGCGGCAAAAATCCCTCACTCAGCACCCTTTGCTGTGATTGAATCCACGGGAGACAGACTTTGTCCAGGCAGATCTCTGCTGCAACTTTATTAATCCATTTATATACACAATAAAAGTCTGAGCCATCAAGCCAGGCCAGGTGTTACTTATCTGCAGACATACCACACAGACACTCCCGTGGCCACCTTCAGCCACAGAGAACAATCATGCTTCAAGCAGCTTTCCAGCTTGACCTGGTGATTCTTTTTACACACACACTAATCTTAGCTCTTGCTAGCTCAGGACCACAATATTTTTGCTTTAATATTTTCTTCTTCTATCATCCAGGTGGCTGGTATTGTCTTGTTTAGCTGCTCCTACAGTGCAGAAGTGTCAACTTACAGGATCAGGCTTGGGATTCAACAGGCTCTCGTGTGCTTCATCTGGCCCACATCTTGAATACTCACCGTAAAAACACAGAATAAGTCACCTTATATTTCACAACTGGTGAAAATATAGTACACGGTAACAAAAATAGTTGGTAGAATTTAATGGCCTTCAGAACAATTCTTACGCTCTGTGCGGTGTGTTTGGGGTCTGTACGTTAACATTCCGTGTTCCTACTGTCTTTGTGCATTCCTGGGTAGCAAAGACAAACTGAATGTTGCAGTTTTGAGATGAAGAAAACCAATGTGATAAGAAAAAGGCTACTGATGTAAGAGGCTGATAGGCCTATTCATTGCTCTTATTCGATATGGTCTTAAATAGGAACCCAAGGGATATCTAGACCAGGATAGATAGGAATCCAAACATGTAACTGAGCCTAAAAGTATTTCAGAGTTGGCTGCTGTCTGGGCCCAGCAGGTGTTTGCTTTCTACAAATTTAACTTCGCAGCCTTGAAAGACTCACAGGCCTGCTTAATGAGCAGCTGCTAATTAAAGGCTTCTTTGTGCTAGTTAGTTGGTGGTAGTGACTATTCCTCTTCCCCTTTTTTCATGCTTACCTGTTGGTTCACATTCCAGAACCCAGCCATCTTCCCAGTTTCCATTTCCATTTTCATTTCACTCTGGGTGTGAATCTGTTCTTGATACCACTGGCTTTGTGCTTATTTTCTTTCATTAATATCAGTAATAAATAAGACAGGAGCTATTGTTGCAATCCCTCTGGAAAGTTTGAAGTTTTAACGGGGAAAACATTTTAACTAAATGGCTTGGGAGGGAAAAGGCTGATTCTTTACAACAGAGAGTGTAATTTAATAGGCTTACAATCACATAATTCAGTCTTATTAAACTTTTTCGGGTTTACTGGAACTGCAGAATTTTTAAAGGAAATATATGTGCCTTTCCTTCTATAGTATGCATTATTAGTCTTGAAAGATAAGCCTTGCAGGTAATTGTTCTTTGAACTGTACAAGGTTTCTTCAGTTGTTTTGGTTTTTTTCTGCAAACGGTAGATCAGGGTAGGGACCAAGCATGATATTAGTACATTTGCTGTAGACTGATACTCATAAAACACAGGTCATAGATTTAATCTATGAATTGATTTTATTTGCACGGGTAGGATTTGAGTTGAACTTTTTATAGTCTTCAGGTGAAACATGGTGGCTTTTCTGACTTAACAAGGCCAAATTATTCCCCTTCTCTGTTCCTGTGCAACTTGGTAAAGGAGACATTTAGTTGCTATTTTTAAAGGGAGTGCCTTTGAACCACAGAGTGACTCCACAAAAAGTTGATCTGGAAGTAGCATTAAAAATTTAATTTGTAATTCTTGGCTTGTACATTCCCTAAGGATCCAAGTTCTCAAGCAGTTTTTCAGGTAATATGAGATCAGCAAACCTGTGACAACTTCAGTAACTAAATTAGCATTAGCCTTTTTTCTTTTTCTTAGAAGTCCTGCTGGCTGAAGGAGCTGAAGTAGTCTGAATGCTGCATAACATTATGAGTCCTGTTTGTATCACAATGGACCTGTAAATACAGCTTTAAAGAACTGGCAGTTCTTTAAACTTCCTTTACAGAAGGGGAAAAAAATATTGACAGTTGAAAACTAAAAATAAAGGCTGACCAACTTACAGGAAGAGCTGAGTCCTTGTACTTCCCAGCCTTAAATAACTCTTTCCAAACTACTTGCAAAATTTAATGCTAAACTCTGAAGTTTGGTGGTCTATCAAATCTTTGATCTTTAGCTTTAAGGGAAAGGAGGTGAGGGTCAGCCTCTTCTGCCACACCTGCATTGTGAGGACTAAAACTGAGACAGAGGAGATTCATATTAGATATTAGAAAAAAAAATCACTGTTAGGGTGGCATTGGAGTAGGTTTCCCAGTGAGGTGATGGACTCACCATCTCTGGAGGTGCTTAAGCGACGTCTGGATCTGGCACTGGGTGATATGTTTTACTGGCTAAGGGGTTACAGTGGTAGTTCTGGGTTGATGGTTGGACTGGATGATCTTAGAGGTCTCTTCCAACTTCGATGACTCTATGATTCTGCAGTTACAAAGGTTTGATGTTTTGATAACTCTAGTAGAAATCTAATCATCTTTGAGGGTAAAATGTATGTAGCTTTTATGGGGTAATTTAGTGTTTTAGATATCCAAACATCTGATTCTGTTGAGAGACTTCACCAGTGAAGCTTTTGTGATAGATTTATTGCCCATTTTAGAATTCTGCTTTTCTGTGTCTTTTGTTTTTCCTGCCAGCAAGAGTAAATCTGAGGAGAGAGCAAGAGAGGAAGGTCACACCTTTATACTTTGAAAAACAGCAATAGGTATAAATAATTTGCTCTTTTTATAAGCAAATATTTCCCTTTAGTTGGAACTTCAGTAATCTGGTTTGCATCAGGCAGAGGAGGAGGAGTGAAAGCATCTACTTTTCAAATCATGCTTTCATTTTTCTTGCAGTATGTGCTTCAGCTTTCCATCTCATCCAAAAGGCTATAGATGGAATCCAGGACTGGTCGGGATTAAATAAGCAGCTGGTGGAACTTCAGCCTCTAGAAGCAGGGTGAGAGGGTGGCACGCTTTGAGTTGGGCCACGAAAGTGGGAACAGTTCCGCTGTTACACCTGCTGCTGCAGCAGTAGCAGCCCTGTTCTCTGAGGTCGGTGGGTGAAGGGTTGACTCAGCTGCCCTCAACCACCCCTTCCAGCTGAAAGACATCTCCATAGCTGGCGTGGGGCTTCTGTCACTCCTCTCACCGTGCACTGGAACTGTGGAAATGAAAACAAGCAGGCAGCGACCCACACAGCACTCTGCACTTTTTCCGGTCAGTTTGTAAAGCAAAAAGCCCAAAAAAGGCTCATTGCCATGTTTTTCCTTCCCTTCCTGAGTGTGTGTTTATTATGTCTGCAGATGAGGCAGCGCTGATGTTGCTGTGCGGATCCTTTTTCCAGTCTATTCATGCATTTTCTGTTTGGGAGGATTGCTGTCCTTTGCTTCAGGTTTTCTCCTGATGCCGAGAGGTACAGTCTGAAGGCAGTTTCTTGGAAGAGTTTTGGAGACTCAGCACAAACTGCCCATAAAAAACCAAGCGCTTTTAAGGGGAAGGGACAAGGCAAGATATGTGCATTTTTCACGTCTTGCTGTGTCATAATTCATAGAACGTGGCTTCCAGGCTTGTAATGCTTTTGAATGTGATTCCAAAGGCTACATAATATGTAGTAAATTCTTGTAGCAGTTTGGCCTGTTATGCTATAGTGTTATATACTGTATCAGCATGGAAGAGATCGCTATAACACCACAGTACTGAGAAAGGGCAAAGAAGGAATCCCTACCTAACTAGAAATAGTCCCTAAAGGAACCTCCCTTTAATGTTAAGAATATCACAGATTTCAACTTTTTTTTTTTTCACTGTTATTTATTTATGCATGTGGTTTCCTCAGCAATTTTCATCTGAAAATGCTTTGTGGAAATACAAGCAGACAAGTGGTCTCACTGGGCCCTGCAGTGTTGCCCAATAGTAGCTGAGGTGAGTCTGGCTCCTGTCAAACCAATAAATGAAATCCAAAATGAATGAGCATGTGAATGAGGGTGAGAGCGTTAAAATGCATAGAAGGAAGAGTAAATGGAATAAAGGGATATTAAGTACCACTTTTGCACTACTGAAACAAAATTTTCCATTTTCCTCTATAGATAAATGTCAGATTGTCATTGTTTAATTATAGTCTGTAGTGCAGACTGGAGGTGAAAGGAAGACTGATTGTATTTGGACTGAAGAGGAACAGAGGATTGAACAGAGAAATACTAAAGGCAAAGAGTTTATTTAATTTGTGCTTGATCTGGCTTCATTGCAGTCATAATTAAGTCTGCAGTCTGTTCAGAAAATAACTTGCCTGAACAGAAAGGTTTAGGGTCAATTATCTGTTTTGCAGACATTTTTCTGTCTCTGCTTTATTTCTGTTGCATTCAGTGGGACTTAGGTAAATAAATTCTCGTCTGTGATGACTTCTGGAGATTTCTGGCTGTATTTTTATTCCTTATGGAGAATGAAGGAAGAGAATTTCTCCTGTAAGAGGACTGTAAAACTCTTAAATTTTATAATGAGGAAGAGCACATAAAAACTTCAAATGTACCCATATTGCTTTCTGGTGACATTGTAGATGTCCACACATTAGGTACTAAGCTCTCAGCTTCTCACAATTTCATCAAAATATGGAATCAAATACATTATAAACATGGTAGGTATGAGAAAAAGAAAGGTGGCAAGTTCATGGCGAGGCTTCGCGAACGAAGATTTGGGAAGGCTCTATCCACGTTTGCTACAGGCACGTTGGTGGCTTATGAGGCCAGTACGTGACAGACATATCCGATTGCAAAAGGCACAGCAGAAAGACTCCTTAGATGGTGTATTCTGCAAGACACGGTTCTTTCTGCGTTGCCTTTTCTCCTCGAGAGTGATCCTGTGTGCGTTCTCAAAGTAGACAGCTGCATTATAGATGGTGTGTCTCCAGGCCTCCCGATTGGAGGCCAGAGTAGACCAGTTATGGTGATCAATATGGCCAAGGCTGAGATGTTGTTTCAGGGAGTCCCTTTTCTTCGGGGCTCCCCTCTTGCGGCAGCCGGTGGCAAGTTCACCATAGAGCAAGATCTTAGGGAGGGGGTGGTTGGTCCTTCATCCTGGAGACATGCCCTGCCCATTGCAACTGTGTTCTCAGTAACATGGCCTCAATGCTTGTGACTGCTGCTTGTTCTAGAACAGATGGATTGGTCACATCATCTGAGCAGTGGATGTTTAAGATTGAACGGAGGCAGCGTTGATGGAAGCACTCTAGGAGTCGCAGGTGGTGGCGGTAGATGACCCATGATTCAGATCCATACAAGAGAGTAGACAGCACTATGGCTCTGTAAACACTGATCTTTGTACTTTTCTTCAAGTGTTTATTACGCCATACTCTTTTGTGGAGTTTTCAAAAGGCACTATATGCCTTAGCTAACCTGTTGTCTATCTCTCTGTCAATCTTACCATCTGAGGAGATGAGGCTGCCTAGGGAATTAAACTGTTGGACTGATTTGAGCTCTGACTGGCCATGGTGATGTGGGGATAATGGGGGACTTCCTGAGGTGCAGGTTGATGGAGGACCTCTGTCTTCTTTAAGCTGACTTCCAATCCAAAGAGCTCAGCAGCATCTGCAAAGCAGGATGTTAAACGCTGCAGGGCTGCTTCTGTGTGGGCCACAAGGGCGGCGTCATCAGCATAGAGCAGCTCCCGGACAAGATGGTTTAAGGTCTTGGTGTGGGCCTTCAGACACCTTAGATTGAATAGGCTTCCATCAGTACGGTATCGAATGTAGATACCGTCCTGATCATCGAGGTCTGCTGAGGCCCTTTGGAGCATCATGCTAAAGAAGACGGTGAATAGGGTAGGAGCGAGAACGCAGCCTTGTTTCACACCATTCTTAATTAAAAAGGGCTCAGAAAGTGTGTTGCCGTATCTGACTTGGCCGTGCTGATCCTCATGGAGTGAGATGATCATTTTAAGGAACTTGGGGGGACAACCTAAACGTTCCAAAATCTGCTATAGACCTTTTCTGCTCACAGTATCAAAAGCCTTGGTGAGGTCGACAAAGGTTACATAGAGACCTTTGTTCTGTTCCCTACACTTCTCTTGCAGTTGTCTGAGAACAAATACCATGTCTGTGGTGCTCCTGTTGGCTCTGAAACCACACTGACTTTTAGGTAGGATTCCTTCTGCTATAGTGGGTATTAGTCTATTCAAGAGTATTCTTGCCAGGATTTTGCCAGCAATGGAGAGCAGAGTAATACCACGATAGTTTGAGCAATCTGATCTGATACCTTTCTTCTTATACAAAGTGATGATGACTGCATGGTGGCAAGTTAGTGTCAGACTAACAATACAAACTCCAAAAAAAAAGAAGAAAAAAAGGGCTCCAGAAATTGTGAGGTTCATTTTACAACTCGGCACACAGTTGTAAAGGTGCATTACCTGCCTTTGTCAGGTGGGAAGCATCAGTTATGATGCACCAACTACATCAAATGATGAATCATACTTAAAGCATGTTGTTTGATGTATTTCCCATTCCCCTAACACAGATTTGTTTGAAATTCTGTTTTAAGATGCATGTTGGGATGTCTTACACTATGTTTTAAACCACATTTCAATGAATATTTGAAACTATAAACACTTAAAATGGAGAAAAACCATGCAAATGCTGACACATGTTTTTTCCCCGTGGCAGGGCAGAAGACCTCAAATATACAAGCGAAAAAGAGTGCAAAAAAGCCTCCCAAACCAGGGAACAAAGTACACAACACTGTTTCTGAGATCAAGATATCCAGTAAAGCTTGCTGCAGATTTTATCACCTTGTTCTTGTACAGTTCCATTTATTTAAAACTTAATTTTCTAAGAGATGAAGTAGTTACCTAAGTAATTTGTTAAATACACAGTAACTCAAACCACAGAAGTTAAGTCAGATGATCTCTCAGGGATTTCTCTTAAGTACCATTTCCTCTGCTGCATGTCAAAGAAAGAAAATAAACAGGGAAAGCTAAAATTTTAAAGAAACAAAAAAAGCAGAAAAGCATTTGAACTGAACTGCCTGTAACATGTGGAATGGTTTTGGAACTAAAATCCCATTTAATCCTATAAAACCCACCTCTGTGGAAGTAATGGGTCTTGGTAAGTTGTAGCAAGAAGAAAAAAAATATGAAGAATCTTGCTTTTTATTTTACTTAGAGGACTGTTTCATAAGTGGAAATTGCTGAGGTCAGGCTGGAACAGTCTGACAGCCTACAACTGGGGCTAAGAGGAAGTGGGGAAAATGTTGGCTGAATATCAAGAAAAGCATGAAGTGCCATTCTGATGTCAATTAGGCTGTGATCAATGACTTGCCATAGCAAAGTATTTTCTCCTGGAAAATGGACACCCTTTTGGTTAGGATGTTTGAAGTCTCAAGTCCCACGGTACCAAAGCACGCTCAGTAGAAACATTAGAATGAGTAGGAATAAGGATTCAGCTGGGAAAATAATGAGTTGTACCAGTTATATATATGTTAAAGTAATGTAGCAGCAATGTGCTCAAAGACACTGAAGGCAGCAGAAGCTGAAAGGGAAGGAGATTCTTACATCTTCACCACAGCTTACAAGAAATTTAGGAGACAAGGAGAGAGAGAGTCCAAAAATGATGCTGTGCTGCACTTGGCTCTGTGGGAGTGTATCTGTCTGTAAAACCCCTCTGCAGTTCATGGTCTCTACGGTAGAAAGTCGTCCTGCCAAGTGACATAAAATGAAAATTGTGTGAGGTGCTAGTCTTCTTTTTTTTTTGTCTTAATAGTTTATGTATGAACATTGCACGTTTGACTTCTGCCTGTGGGGGGCCAGGGGGTTGACATTGGCAAGATGTCAGGTACCCATGGAAACCACTCTATTTATCCCATTCTCATCTGGGCAGGGGAGAGAAAATTTAACTAAAGGCTTGTGTGCTGAAATGAGGGCAGGGAGGGATCACTCACCTGTTACCAGGACAGGCAAAACAGGCTCGATTTGGGGAAACAAGTTGAATTTATTACAAATAAAATCTAGAGTAGGATAATGAAAAAATAAAAATCTTGAAACACCTTCCCCCCACCCTTCTCTTCCTTCTCGACTTAACTTTACCCTTGATTTTCTCTCCCTCCTCCCTCTGAGTGGTGCAGGGTAGCAGGGAATGGGTTCTGTTCATCACACATGGTTTCTGCCCCTCCTTCTTCCTTGCACCAGGGTGGGGTCCTTCCCATGGGAGACAATCCTCCACTCACTTCTCCAACATGAGTCCTTCCCATAGGCTGCAGTTCTTCACAAATTGCTCCAGCATGGGTGCCTTCCAGGGGGCACTGTCCTTCAGGAACAGACTGCTCCAACGTGGGTCCCCCGTGGGGTCACAAGTCCTGCCAGGAAACCTGTTCCAGCATGGGTTTCCTCTCTTAATGGGACCACAGGTCCTGCCAGGAGCCTGCTGCAGCGTGGGCTTCCCACAGGGTCACAGTCTCCTTCAGGTGCATCCACCTTCTCCAGCATGGAGTCCTCCATGGGCTGCAGGGGCACAGCTGCCTCACCACGGGCTACACTGTGGGCTGCAGGAGAATCTCTGCTCCACGACCTTCCTTGCCCTTCCTTCTTCACTAACCCTGATGTCTCCAGGGCTGTTGCTCTCGTGCGTCCTCACTCCTCTCTTCTCTGGCTGTCATTGCTGCTGCACGGAGTTCTTCTCCCTTTCTTAAGTACATTATCCCAAAGGCAGTGCCAGCATCACTGATGGGCTTGACTGTGGCCAGTGACGGGTCTGTCTTGGAGCTGGCTGGCACTGGCTCTGTTGGACACAGCTGAAGCTTCTGGTATCTTTTCACAGAGGCCACCCCTGCAGCCCCTCCTCTACCAAAACCATGCCATGCAAAACCAATACACTGTGCCCCTCAGGAGCTCTGTACAGAGCCAGTTTCCACAGATGTTGTCAAGTACTGGCTGCGCACACCATATTAGCACAGGCTATTTAGTCCCAGATGGATTCTGAATGTGCTACCCTTGGAAGAATAGCAGCTAAGAATCGTTTGCAGGGGCTCTGCTGATGCTTCCACCAAGTTAAATGTGAGGAAACTGAATCGCACTTCCATCAGTGGGATTCCACTGTTTTCACTCCACATGTTTCAGGTTCATTCAACAGCTATTCCAGGAATGGGAAAGGGTTTCTTGCAAGTATGAAGTTCTGGTTCTGCTTTCCTACGTAATTTTGGTCCCCAGCAAACTCTGACTTGGGTACAATAGTCAGAACAGACTTAGACTGTGTACAGAAAAATGTCTTTTTTCTCTATCTTTTCTGTCCCTTGGCCACTATCTGTCTTGATCTTCTTCCCTCAAGACTTGTTATTTTCTTGCTGTCTGAGAACCAAAATTCTCCTTTTTGTCAATATGCAGGGACCGATGCTAACCATGTACCAAATATCTCAGATTATTCTTTTTGAGTGATTGATGCTTTTTTCCACTCCTACTGAACTCTGAGAAGAGTTAACAGCAGCCTATGCCACGCCAGATAGCTATATGTGGAACTTGCAGATCACTGTGGATATCCTGAGTCCATTAAAACCAGAAAGGTCAGTGCTTCTTGTTGCCTTATCTTTACCCATCAATCTCACAACACGGAAGCAGAAAGGTGCTGTATGGAAACACCATTTTAAAACCCCTGTTTGTGTAGCACTCACCCACACCATTACTTCTGCAACAGCAGGAGAGGACTTTCAGTAAGGAGTGTCTTACTTAGAGCATGACTTTATGTGAAAATTCCAGCAGTGGCATAGAATTTGAACTGGGCAGCATTTGAGCAAATACATGCTCTCACTTATATAAACAACCCGACTGAATCCACTGCTTAAAAGCTTGCAGAGCTGGCAGTGTGCTTTATAAGGACAGTTTGCCAAGGAAATAAGGAACCTGGGAGCAAATCTTTCCTGCCTTGTGTACAGAAGCAATATCATGGAATTCATCTCCGCTCATAGAGCAAGAAGAATTTGGCATAATCTTCAGAGTGTGCCAAGCTCCTGTTTGCACTGGGTGCCTTTGGGTACGTAGTTACCTGAAAGCAATACAGAAATCAATAGAAAGAATGTGTAACCACTCATTTAATTTCTGGAGCCATTTGAAATCTTTACCCTGGAAAATATCTGTATAGATCTTTGCCATGGTGACTGATTTCTTTTCAAAGAAAATAGCTCTGTGGCTCATGTCTTGTGTGTTTTGTCTCTACTGACAATGAGGCTGTTATCTAAGAAATGTACCTAGTGCAGTTAAATATATACGTATATGTGTGTGTGTGTGTGTGTGTGTGTGTGATGGTAACAGTCCAAAAAGATTTAGTCACAGAACCAGCTGTAGAAAGCATCAAACCTTCAGACCTTCAAACCTGCACTTGCACATGACATTTTGGTAAGGAGTAACAAAATTGCCAAAGAAACTTCATAAAGCTTCACATTACTGAATGCTTGCACAGCTGTGCAGTTGTGGACATGCTGCTGCAGAAAGCCAAATTAGATGGTGCATCAAGTGTTTTCACTTCCTTCATTTTTTATGCTCATCTTCATGCCTTTACATACGGTATATTAATGCTTTAACAGGTTCTAAGGGGTAATTGGAACCATATGTTTGATTTTTTGAACTGCACATTTGACACAATAAAGTGTTGTAGTTTTCTGTCCGTCTGTGTACCTGAACATCCTCAGATAACCTTAGATGAACAGAAGCACATCAAACACAAACACCAACACACAGCTGCTTTATGGCTTTCATCTGTACTCTTGGCTCCTTTACTGTGTGTAATAATATCTCCTTTCAGGAAAGAGAGGAAGCTAGACATGTGAGTAGAGAATTGATCCTTGGCATTCTGGTCAAAAACCTGACTCCGTATTTTAGAATTGCCTTCTCAGAGCTCCAAATGGCAGACAGTATTCTGGCCTATTTCCAGCTGACCCTAAGGAACCTAATGAATGAAATCAGGTGAGGGGCAAGCAAGTCAGTCTCTGGGGCCCTGCTTGGAGAGGTGCATGGAATGGGATCAAGGAGGGCTAGTTGTACTCACACTCACCCACAGCTGCTGTTACTGGCACTTAGGAGTATGTTGTGCAGGACTTGGTAGTGCTGCACTTTTTAAGTGTCCTAACCTTCTTGCACAGCGATCCCCAGCCCCCAGACCAGTCACAATTTCAACATCCCAAACAGTGCTACTGCCTTGATAGCCTCTCCCATAATGTAGCAGGCAGGACTGGATCCTCCCAGCATCATCGAGCACCCTGGTCAGTAGCTGACCCCTGGCCCTGTTAGACAGGGGTGTTGGCAGTGACCAGCCCCAGGCATGGCCATTCTCAGTGTCTGAGCACCAACAGAGGGAGGAGGGACTGGGGAAAGCATGGCAGGGGACAGGGGGTTTGTGGGAGGCAGACATCGACCCGACATGCAGAGCTGGGTAAGACAAAATTGCAGAGGATTTCTGGAAAGATCAAAACGCTTCTCAACGGCTGCCTCCGAAGACCTGGAAATCCACAGAAATTTTCAGCTTCCTGCTTGGAGTTTCCTCACCAGTTAAGCCAGGTGAGTGGCAGCAAGCTGAGGAACAGCTAGGAAAAGCTGATGTTACTGACCACAGAAACTCTTCCTTATTTTCTCTCCTTTAGCCGAAGAATTTAAAATGATCCATCAGCTATACACCCATACAGCTTTCTCTCATTTAAAATCTGTCAGCAGCAGGTATTGCCCATAGCTGGACCGTTTGCAAGCCACAGTTCAGATTTGTCCCTTTTGTTGCATTAGATGTAGATAAGTACTAGTTTTACTGTTTTAAGTTGCAAATGCTGTGTAACTGTGCAGATTATGTTTACATTTTGATTCCAATGTAAAGGCTGAGGACTCAGTGCAATCCTAGAATCCTGAAGATTTCTTCATTATTCCTTCTTGATAGGACCAGTAGTCCATAATATAAACTTTTTTTTTTTTTTTTTTAAATTTTCAGGATTTGGAGGCAAACTGTCAAAGGGGTTGAATGTGTGATATTTGAATGTCAATACCAATAAATTAAGCAAAAGAAACAAAGTGTGTGTCTGTTACTCTTCATGTTTGTCACAGTAGCAAAACTAGTTAGATTAGGTACTTCAAAGGAGGATTTTTTTATCCAAGTCTCACCTTGATAGGCCAGGTGTTGAGGGTAGAGCTATAGTTATTAAACGGACAAAGAAAATAGCAAGAAACTGAGTGTAAGGTATCACAAATGATAGCCTGTTGAATTTCATTATTCAGTCATATTTGGCTGGTATAGCCTGTTGAATTTCATTATTCAGTCATATTTGGCTGGTTTTTTATAGTCCCCAAAAAGATTAGTTTGGTGTTCCAGGCCAAACCTTGCAAAGCCAAGAGCTGCTGTATAAATGAATAGTAATTACAGCTATTTAGAATTTTAAACAGTAGTAAAAGCAAATGGGGGGGGGAAATGCCTTAAAAACACAAGGAAGAGATTATAAATTTGTTTAAGACGTAGTGCAGCAAAGGTAGAAACGGTGCTGGATACAACAAAAACTTGACCTATCTGCTCAGCCTAACACCACAAAGTTTTATTTTACGGCATGTATGTATCTATCATATAACAGAGACAAATAAACTGAGATAGAGGTATGGAATAGGAATGGGAACTAAGGAGACATTTTCACAAAGAAAAAAGCTGTAGACAGTCAGAAAGTGACCAAGGGCACCTTCAAGAGGAGAAAACCATGACGTGACGGTAGCAGCCTAGCAGTGTGGAGGGTGAGATGAAGCAGAGGCTGAATTCCTGGGAGGGAGCTGGCTCCCACTTGACTAGGAGGTCAGAACACCAGCCCAGAGCTACACATAATGAAGAGGATTGACAGGGTCAGGTTTACGGCCAAGTTGCACATTTTTAACATCTGCTTTGTGCAATAGCAGTGGGGAGCCAAAGGGAAAGAAGTTTTAGTAATCGTGGCAGTAGATTGTGGGAATTCATACTGACAGTTTGGTCACCAGAACAGCAGAAAGAGAGCAGGTCTTAAAATTTTCTGTAGGAAAGAAATATTTTGTGTGTTGTTGTTTTCCTCATATTCTGATTATAGCGATGTGTAGTGTTTAGGATAAAATATCCCTGGCCTAGCTAGGATAGAAATACGGCACTGGTTGTGATATAGGACTGTTTTGAATAGAAAACAGGAAATTAATATCTGATTGAGGTCTGTTTCTTATCACCCTTGTCCTACTTTGAAGTTCCTATGTATAAAGCATTATCCCCGCAAGCACAAAATTGTTGTCATAGTAATAACTTCCCACCCTTCCTCCCTTCATGAAATTAGCTGTTGATTCCTTTACATAAACCGTCTGCAAAAAACATCTGAGGTCGAGGCAGGAGTGAGGTACCCGCGTCAGGGTCTGGAGGGTCCATCTGTGTGGTAACACAGAGGCACCAGGGAGTGTAATGAAAGCTGCCCACGCTGCCTGTTTCAGAGCAAAGGAGAGGTCAGATGCCACTGAGCTGCCAGATGTCTGGCCAAGTGAGGGGATGAATGTTGGCTGTGTGTCCGCAGCGCATTAATGGCCCGTGCACAAGTGGCAGCTGAGGGTAAAAAATAGACGCTGTCAGCAGAAAGGACTAGAGGAGGTTACAGTTCCCAAAGGCAGAGAAAGCTAGCCAGAGAGCCACGCAGTGTGACACCACAGCTGCATTTCAGAATAACTGCATCTCTCTCTTTTGTCTTCTGCATTTAGCTGTAGGAACAGGAGCACGGTAAAACTGAGCAGCGTCGGGAGCACGCTTGCATCCACAGCACACAAGCAGCAGAGTGTGCACTTAGTACAGTGGCTGTACAGAGTAACCAGAGATTGCACTGCTATTCACCTGAGTACCCTGCATAAGGTCAGGACAAAGGGGTGGGGTGAGAGCTGGTCTGTGGGACAAGTGAGTAAGAGTGATCAGCAGCTATGGACTTGACCACATGAAAGAGGACACTGGAATAGAATGTACAACACGAATAGCCAAAGAAGCAGAACAGCACCTGCTCACAGCTGGCCACAAGCAGATCTGTGAAAGGGGACTAGGAGAAAGGAAAAGGTGTGGTGGCATTGCAGAGTTTCCTTAGGGGGAAGTTTCTCATCCTTAGTGGAATCAAGAGCTTGGCCCTCCGGGGTACAGGGGTAAGTCTATCTGTTTAAAACCCTTCCCTTCAGCATGCCCTCCAGGACCTGCTCATGCACCTGGACAGCCTTCTCTGTGTGGAGACATATCTGCAGAGGCAGTTCTCATTTCTCACCTTTAAACTAATTTGTGCCTGAAGAGGAAGCTGTATAAAATGACATGGGATTTTTTTTTGCTAGTTTGGTGAGAGGAAAACACCTGTCTTTTCCTCTTCACCTGGCCTTCCCATGACACGTCCACAGATCTAAGACCGGGACAAAAGGCCTGGAAGAAAGGCAAGGGTCTGGGAATTGGGGTAATATTGTGGAAGTCAAGTCCTTTTTTTACACTGTGTATCTGATATGGATGTAACAATACTGTCAGGGGAGAAAGGTCCTGCTCATACTTCTCATGGGTCTTCAGTCCTTAAGGTCACGTCCTTGTTATTCTTGTACAAATAACTATACCTTGTCTTATTCATCTTGTAATGCCCAGTTTTAGAACCCTGCCCCCTTACATGAGGAGGCTGGTACCTTTGTATGTGATTTGCATGTTTGTGTATGCACTCACCAACACATCTCGCGCATAAAATGTCTTGATAACAGCAGTATTGTCATCTTGTCATACATTAGGCTTGATAAGGTTATTTCCTAGTGGTTTTTTGCAGTAGTATTTTTAGGGCTTTGTAACCGGAATAGGGAATCTGGGAGCTGAAGAATACATCTGCAGGGACCAAAAACTGTTCCAATTTTTCTGCTTCCTACAGCAGTATTTTTTGTTAGAAATCGCTCATTAAAGTTGATCCAGTGAGATATGGTGCAATGCTGCAATTCCCGGGTGAATTACATACAGCATCACTGTGGTACTACAAAACAAATATTTCACATCGAAAATACTTTCTGAGCAACAATCATGTGGCAGACATGCACTATCCATGACAGAGCTGGGGAGCATTTGCTGGTGCCCACAACAGGGTAGCAAAGATTATATAAAAAAAAATGGCTATAAGTTTATACATCAACTTAATAGTTGTTGTGTGTACTGTTTGATGCTGTATGCTTCTGCAACATAAATAAAAGGAAAAAACACAGCCTCTTTGACTTCAACTTGTCCTAAAATAAGCTCTGAAAATTATGATTATGTTATTAATAAAATGCTTAGATTATGGTACATACTCTGTGTGTTCTTGCATATTTATGTATATGTAATTCTTGGATGTCTTGAGCCATCAGGTGAGACTTAGATCAGAGGCTCTGACACTCTGTAGCTGCCCCTGTGAGTGTGGAGCTCAGCTCAGGGTCTGAACTGTGTCTCTGTGGGTTTCTTGCTCCACAGCACAAGCTAGACCTTACCTGAGCTGTGTAGGGCCAGTGCCCTTGTAGGGGTGCAAGGATAGACCCAAAGGGTTCCTGCTGCTACATGCAGGTTTCTCAGGTAAGTGTGGTGGCTGTGTTTGAAGTTGGCTTAGCAGGTGCTGACACTGTCAGGCTGCGTTTGGTGAAGCTACCTTTTGACAAACGTGTAACGCTGATGGAAGTTACATGAGGGAACAGTGAAGACAAACCCTGGTGGTTCTGGTGGAGCAGGACGTGTTCAAGACACTTTCTTAGCATAGCATCATTGCTGAGTCAAAACTGCTCTGTGATAGAGTTGCCACTGAGAAGGGTGACTATGCCTTGCTCCCAGGTACATGATCTCTTTCATATCAAAATTAGGAATTGCTTCACAAGTCAGGTAAGTTTGTTGATCTGGTTGAAAACGATGCCTTTGAGCCAGCAGTTTGCCCAGGTGGCCAAGAAGGCCAACGGATCCTGGCCTGGATCAGGAACAGGGTGGCCAACAGGAGCAGGGAGGTGATTCTGCCCCTGTACTCAGCACTGGTGAGGCCACCCCTGGAGTGCTGTGTCCAGTTCTGGCCCCTCAGCTCAGGAAGGACATGGAGGGGCTGGAGCAGGTCCAGAGGAGAGCAACGAGGCTGGGGAAGGGACTGGAGCACAAGTGCTGTGAGGAGAGGCTGAGGGAGCTGGGGCTGTTCAGCCTGGAGAAGAGGAGGCTCAGGGGAGACCTCCTCACTCCCTGCAACTCCCTGACAGGAGGGGGGAGACAGCTGGGGGTTGGTCTCTTTTCCCAGGAACCAGAAGTAAGACAAGAGGGCATGTCTTAAACTCTGCCAGGGGAGGCTTAGGTTAGACATTAGAAAAAAATTTTTTCCAGAGGGACTGATCAGACATTGGAATGGGCTGCCCAGGGAGGGAGTCGATTCTCCATCTCTGGACATGTTTAAGATGAGACTGGATGTGGCATCAGTGCCATGGGCTGGGAACCACAGCGGGGTTGGATCAAGGGTTGGACTTGATGATCTTGGAGGTCTTTTCCAACCCAGCTGATTCTGTGATTTTTCAAGGAAGAAACACTGGCCTTCAGCAAGACAGAGGGTTGATATGTCCCGTGGCTGAAAGACCCCTACAAACATGTGAACACACAGCAAGCCTG
>NW_016690662.1:26904-28818 GCF_001604755.1 Lepidothrix coronata
ATCTGTAAAACTCTCTTTTTCAAATATAAGAAATTTGGCAAAAGAAGATCTTTTTAGAATGCTGCAGTTACACCTGTAGAGAAACACAAAAGCAGGAGCAGCATGGTGCTGCTGAAAACCACTAAAATAAAAAACACAAGTATTACTGCAGTGGAAAGGGCACGGCAGTAAAAAGTTAAAAATGCCTGATAAGAATTTACAAAACCTGACAATTCCAAGGCAGCTAAAAAAATTACAACCTTTTGTTCTCCCACAACCAAAATAAAAACGTGCTTTTGAGTAACTGAAAGCACCACGAGATTTTTCAACACAGGCAGGAGGATCTGCACTTACCCACTGGGCTGGTACCAGCTCCGTTTGGCACTGAGAGCTCAGTTGTCCCCAGCATTCCACCTGAGCAAAAGAAGAGCATTAAACCAACATGTCCCCTTATGGCATTGGATGACAGGAAGCTGAACATGAGCCAGAGTGTGCCCAGGTGGCCAAGAAGGCCAATGGATCCTGGCCTGGCTCAGGAACAGTGTGGCCAGCAGGACCAGGGAAGTGATTCTGTCCCTGGACTCAGCACTGGTGAGGCCACCCCTGGAGTGCTGTGTCCAGTTCTGGGCCCTCAGCTCAGGAAGGACATTGAGGGGCTGGAGCAGGTCCAGAGAAGAGCAACGAGGCTGGGGAAGGGACTCAAGCACAAGTCCTGTGAGGAGAGGCTGAGGGAGCTGGGGCTGTTCAGCCTGGAGAAGAGGAGGCTCAGGGGAGACCTCCTCACTCTCTACAGCTCCCTGACAGGAGGGGGGAGCCAAGTGGGGGTTGGTCTCTTTTCCCAGGCAATGATCAGCAAGACAAGAAGGCTGGGTCTTAAGCTGTGCCAGGGGAGGTTTGGGTTGGATATTAGGAAGAATTTCTTTACAGAGAGGGTGCTCAGCCATTGGAATGGGCTGCCCAGGGAAGTGGGGGATTCTCCGTCCCTGGAGGTGTTTAAGATCAGACTGGATGTGGCATCAGTGCCATGGGCTGGGAACCACAGCGGGGTTGGATCAAGGGTTGGACTTGATGATCTCAGAGGTCCCTTCCAACCCAGCTGATTCTGTGATTCTGTGATCATTTTGTACTTAAGCTGTGAAAATGCACAGGAATCGCTCAGAACTTGTTACTTGGGGCGTTTGTTCGTGGGTTTTACTCAGAAGAGCAGCAGGGCCGTGAGGGGAACCCGGCGGGCCCTCACCTGCGTTGCCGGCGCTGGGCGGTCTCTGGGGCGCGGCGGGGGACACGTTGCGGTGCAGGGTGCTCGGAGGGGGGGACAGCATGGTCGTGTCCGTCAGGGACGAACTGGCTGCCAGGGACGGGGACACGAGGGAGCTCCCGGGGTTGCTGTAGGTTAAAGTGTTGGGGTTGGACACCGGAACCGTGACCGACATGGAGAAGTTCTGAGCAGGCAAACCGGGCTGGGGGAGACAAGATGAGGAACACAAAGGCAACACCGTTAGCATCGACTGCAGAAACAGCACAGGATAAAAACACACAGTAAAGTTTGCCAAGGAGTAATCAGGTTGTTTTCTTTTTTTAAAAAAACAAGTTAATTATGTTAGTTTTTAAACTCTTTTAAGCAGACAGTTTTAAAACATCCATTTGTTGTAAAGGACGGTGTTAAATTCTTATACATCACATAAATACAGTTCCAAAACTCCTGAAATACTACAAGTTCAAATACAGAAAACTGAGAATATTCATGTGAATTCACAGGCCCATAAATACAACAAATTAACCAGTTAATCTGGATTATTACAAAGCAATGACAAGCTAAACATGTCTACAAATCAATGACTTGTACCTTCCAAATGTAAGCATAAACATGCACGTTACAAAAGTCAGTTATTACACAAAAAAGAGAAAGTTAGTAACATCATTTTCTATTAATAT
>NW_016690662.1:29701-32005 GCF_001604755.1 Lepidothrix coronata
GTTGGGATTGTTCAGCCTGGAGAGGAGAAGCTTTGGGGTGACCTGATTGTGGCCTTCCAGGGCCTGAAGGGGCTGACAAGAAACATGGAGGGAGACTATTTCCAAGGGCCTGGAGTGTCAGGACAAGGGGGAATGGCTTCAAACTGACAGAGAATAGGTTTAGATGGGATATTGGGAAGGAATTGTTCCCTGTGGGGGTGGGGAGGCCCTGGCCCAGGTTGCCCAGAGAAGCTGTGGCTGCCCCTGGATCCCTGGAAGTGTCCAAGGCCGGGTTGGACGGGGCTTGGAGCAACCTGGGCTAGTGGGAGGTGTCCCTGCCCATGGCAGGGGTGGAACAAGATGAGCTTTGAGGTCCCTTCCAATCCAGACCATTCTGATTCTGTGACTGTGGTTGATTGTTTTCATTAGTAGTGGGGTTCAGGGAAGAAATCCAGTTCAACTCTGTGGCCTCAGTAACAGCAGCTTGTGCACTCTCAGAGCGGGTGGTGTGGGAATAGGGAATTTAAGAAGGGGATTACTGGCATCAAAAAAACTGGTTCTTACTCTCCTGGAAACTCTTCCCACACATGATCAACAAAAAGATTCTTTTGAAAGGCAAGGGAGAAGCTGGAACACCAGCATGGAGCTGGGAGTAATGATTTCAGCAGTAAAAGGTTTTAGACTGGGAACAGAACAGAGTTGGGACAGAGGACAAGCAGCTGATCTTTTAAATGAGAAAGAAAATAAATCAGAGTATTAAGTGAGTGTTGTCAGGTGACAGGCTGACTTTTGCAACAGATCAGTGGATGTAATTAAATATTACGTAATCATGTATTACGCAATTAAATATATTGCCGAGAGGAAGATGTTACCTCGTTTCCAGACTGCCAGTGACAGGTAAGACAGTGGTATTTTGAGTGGCAGTGGAGAGGACTTGTGAAAAAAACCAGCTTTAATATCTCCTTTTGTTGGGCAGATGTCATTAATGTGTCAGGTGGTAGAAATTATGAACCTTGGTCACAAGAGATGTCTGGCATAGAAAGGGTGGTTTAATTGGAGCTTATAGATGATCTTCCCAGATCCAGAATTTACAGAGGTGGGGGAGAAGTTGGAGATTGCAGTCCAGACCCTGTTCTGTCCCTGTGTGAGATGTGATGCATCCACAAGAGGACACCTTTTGTGGCTGATCCAGGTGACAGAGTAGCAGGGGGGAGTGCAGTCTTGGAAACCAAGTGAGAACAATTACAGGCCACCCATTCCCTCCCACTCAGCTCATCTCTGGTTCCAGGACCAGGAACTGGATGTGTTTCCTCTTAGCAGTACCTGTGTTTTCACTTCATTTAGAAGCTGGTATTTGATTAATTTATTTTATCACATTGTTTGAGACCCCAGATAGGGAATAAACCAAGTGCAGATGCATTGTAGGCTCCAACATAAAAGCCATGCAGTGTTTAATAACACAGAACTGGACTAGAGGAAAGCAGAAGCAAGAATTAAAGCAGTTGTAGGGCCAAGTAGGGAACTTGTGTCACCATTACAGATTCAGCCCCTCTAGTCCTCAGAACATTGTTTGTATTATTACTGAGGTCTCCAAGTCCTCTTGGGCTTCCAGTGTTCTACTCACATTTGTCATGTTTCAGACCCCAGCTCTTTACCCAAAGCACTGTAATTTTTCCTGTGTAATAGGATTCTGTTATCCAACTGTGGACATCTGATGGTGTCATATATCATTTATGGGATATCAGACAGAAAGAGCAGCACACCCATAATCACCCTGCTGTTTGTGGCCAGAGGAGGGGGGAGACACACTGGGATATTCTTTAGACTTCCACTTTCAGCCTTTGGCGTGACAACTTACAAATATTTTGTATTAACCTTCCCTGAACTAGATTGAGGCACAGATTGCAGAGCAGAACAAACACTGCAGGAGAAATAACTTCATCTGATCCTAGTATTGAAACATAGAACAAGCTGGAGAGTTGGGCTGATTCCAACTGGATGAGGTTCAACCAGGCCAAGTGCCGGGTCCTGCCCTTTGGCCACAACAACCCCCGGCAGCCCCACGGGCTGGGACAGAGTGGCTGGAGAGCAACCAGGCAGGAAGGGAGCTGGGAGTGGGGATGGACAGGGAGCTGAACAGGAGCCAGAGTGTGCCCAGGTGGCCAAGAGGGCCAATGGATCCTGGCCTGGATCAGGAACAGTGTGGCAGCAGGAGCAGGGAAGTGATTCTTGCCCTGGACTCAGCACTGGTGAGGCCACCCCTGGAGTGCTGTGTCCAGTTCTGGGCCCTCAGCTCAGGAAGGACATGGAGGGGCTGGAGCAGGT
>NW_016690662.1:34195-35743 GCF_001604755.1 Lepidothrix coronata
GTGTCCTCCCTGGGGCTATTCCAGAGCTGTCTGGACACACTCCTGTGCCCTGTGCTCTGGGCTGGCCCTGCTGGAGCAGGGAGGTGGCACCAGATGCCCACTGTGGTCCCTTCCAGCCTGACCCATCCTGGGACTCCTACTGTGCCATAATCCCAGTTATCAACATTCTGCAATGTATTTCCAGATCTAGTTATCACTAGGAGAGGATGGGAGAAGAGGGATGCACAGGTCAGCATTAGGAAGAGGGAGGGACACTTTGGTTCAAACCCTGCTCCACCAGGTGTGTAAATATGTGCAGTGCCACTGCTTTCTCTTTCTGCAGGAATTTACCTGAAATTCAGTTAATTCGTGTTTCCAAGAGCAGGTGAGCAGTGATACATCACTGCTTCCTTATGTGAGATTTCATTCCAAAAATAATGGAGAATTTCTGCCAGAACTTACACGGGCTGTGAAGGACACATGGAAGATAAAAGACACTAGTGAACCAGTTAAGGTTAAACACATGTCAACAGTTTCTAGTGTTTCTAAAATAGAATTAGTTATATTTTTTCATTAAATTTCCACCCATGAAGTTAATCCTTGCTTTCTAACACGTAACCAACATCTTTTCCCATTTAAAGAACAGCAGAGCAATCCAGCACAGCAGCAGCAGCACAAAACTTACAGGGAGGTTAAAAAAAGGATCTGTATTACCTCCAAAATTTATCTCATTTGTAGTGGAATTAATGGAATAACAGCCATGGTGTTGGTCTGCGGTGCCTGTAAACAGATCTATTTCTTTTCTTCCATCTCAACTGATCAGTTGAATCATCTGCCAGTCATTTATTGCCTCGTATATTCCATCATGAATATTTTCCCCTAATTTATATGATGAGCTACTTTAGGGCTTGCTGAGCACTGAATGTGAAAGAGATGCAGTCAGACCATGTGAGGTGTAACAAGGCTCTATTTTGGGTGTCTTCAGACAAGAATCCTGTGTAAAGCAGCACCAGTCAAAGACAGAATTCAAAGGGCCACTTCATACTTTTTGTCCTATCGTCACAAAGATTTTGAACTTGATGATATGAAGGTGTGTGTTTGTTCTGAGAGGCCAAGAGAATAGGGATGGATGGGAAGAGACTGGGAAGGCACTTCTTGATACTCCGATATCTGGTGAAATCAGGTATTTCAGGGAGTCATAGAGTGGTTTGAGTTGGGAGGGACCCTAAAGCTCAGCCAGTCCCACCCCTGCCATGGGCAGGGACACCTCCCACTAGCCCAGGTTGCTCCAAGCCCCGTCCAACCTGGCCTTGGACACTTCCAGGGATCCAGGGGCAGCCACAGCTTCTCTGGGCAACCTGTGCCAGGGTCTCATGGTATGGGAGCCATTTAAGGGAAGAGGAAAAGATAATTTTCTCATACAGAAATTAGAGTTGAATAACGTTTGATTTCCATTCAGAAAAAATAAACTCTCCTGTGAGAGAGTTCTTTTCTGAAGCCACAGCTCAGATTTTCAATGGTTTCCATGCTTGGTCTGTCACTCCACATCCAGAGGCTTTGCTTCTGAAG
>NW_016690663.1:0-2352 GCF_001604755.1 Lepidothrix coronata
AATAAAGAGGGGCAGGGGGTGGAGAAGAACAAAGGAAAACCCTGGGGAACATGTCCAGAACTCTTGGAAAATGCTCTGAGGGACAGGGGGGGATTTGGGGTGTTCTGGGCAGGGCCAGGGATTGGACTGGATGATCCTTGTGGGACTCTTCCCACTCAGGATATTCCAGGATTCTCTGAATAAATCCAGTCTCCAGCTCTGTCTTATCCATTCCCCTCTCACTTGCTTTTGTAAATCCAGAAATTGTACTTTAGCCTGTAGAATTCCTGATAAATTCCAGCTGCTCTGAAATCCTCCCCTGCTCCGTGTCCCCCATTTTTCCAGGAAAATGCCCCTCCATCTCCCCCAGCTTTGGGGGGCAGGGGGTGGAGAAGAACAAAGGAAAATGATGGGGAACATAATTTTGTTGCCCAGAACTCTTGGACAACACTCTGAGGGACGGGGGGGGATTGTTGGGGTGTCCTGGGCAGGGCCTGGAGTTGGGCTGATGATCCCTGTGAGACCATTCCATGATTCCATGCCATTCCTACCCCCCTGGGGATGGGGTGTCCCAGCAAACACTGAACCCAATATCCCATCTATCCCTGCCTTCTTTTAATTTAAAAACTGAATTGCCCTGGAAGTGTCCAAGGCCAGGTTGGAGAAGGGAAGGCTCCAGGGAGACCTGAGAGCCCCTTCCAGGGCCTAAAGGGGCTCCAGGAGAGCTGGAGAGGGACTTGGGATGAGGGCTGGAGGGACAGGACACAGGGAATGGCTCCAAAGTGAAAGAGGGGGCTTTTTGCTGTCTCCTCCCTTCTCGGGGCAGTTGGAAGCTCTGGAGTGTCCCACCCCCCCCATGGATGGGCTGTTTGCAGCCAGTTTCCCTCATGGAACCTGGGGAATGTGTGGCTCTGGAAGTGGCTGGGGCTCAGTGCAGTGATGTTCCCGTTGTTTCCCCCTCAGACAGACCCCGAGAACACGGATTACACCATGGAACACGGAGCCACTCGCAACTTCCAGGCGGAGAAGCTGCTGGAGGAGGAGGAGAAGAGGCTGCAGAAGGAGAGGGAGGAGGAAGAGCTCAACAACCCCATGAAGGTCCAAGAGCTGAAGGAAAACCTCCCCCCTGCCCTGCCTGACTTCCCCCAGCCCCACGGGCGACCTCGTCCTACCCAAAAATCGGGATGAGGGGGATCCTCTTGTGCTCCCTGGAGCTGCTGGGGGGGTCACTGCTGGCACATCCCGACTCATCTCCTCCCCCCCAGGTCCTGGAGAACAGAACCAAGGACTCCAAGCTGGAGATGGAGGTTCTGGAGAACCTGCAGGAGCTGAAGGAGCTCAACCAGCGCCAGGCCAACGTGGACTTCGAGGCCATGCTGAAGCAGTACAAGGAGTACGAGGAGGAGCAGAGGAGGAGGGAGCAGGAGGAGGATGAGCAGGAGATGAAGTGAGTGGGCTGGGAGTGCTTGGAGTGGGATCAGCCAGGCCCAGGAGCTGGGTGGGGGTGGGATGGGGAAGGGTTTGGGGGCAGCTTTGTTGTGGCAGAGTGGGAGAGGGTTTGGTGTCACTGCTCCACCTGGCAGGGAAATGGGAGGAGGGATGTGGAAGTGATTCCAAGGCTGGAGCCGGGCTGGGAGAGCTGGGGGGGTTCCCCTGGAGAAGAGGAAGTTCCAGGGAGACCTGAGAGCCCCTTGCAGGGCCTGAAGAGGCTCCAGGAGAGCTGGAGAGGGACTGGGGACAAGGGATGGAGGGACAGGACACAGAGCGTGGCTTCAAACTGAAAGAGGGGGAATTTAGATGGGATATTGGGCAGGAATTCCTCCCTGTGAGAATGGGGAGGGACTGGGATGGAATTCCCAGACAAGTTGTGACTGCCCCAGCCCTGGAAGTGTCCAAGGTCAGGCTGGAGAAGGGAAGGCTCCAGGGAGACCTTGGAGCCTCTTCCAGGGCCTGAAGGGGCTCCAGGGAGACCTTGGAGCCTCTTCCAGGGCCTGAAGGGGCTCCAGGAGAGCTGGAGAGGGACTTGGGACAAGGGATGGAGGGACAGGACACAGGGAATGGCTTCCCAGTGCCAGAGGGCAGGGATAGATGGGATATTGGGAAGGAATTCTTCCCTCTGAGGGCAGGGAGGCCCTGGAATGGATTTTCCAGAGGATGCTCCATCCCTGGGAGTGTCCCAGGCCAGCTTGGAGCACCCTGGGCTAGTGGAAGGTGTCCCTGCCCATGGCAGGGGGTGGAAGTGGATCTTTAAGGTCCTTCCAACTCAAACCATTCCATGATTTTATGAGATCTGGGCCGCTGGAGTGGCCCAGCTCCCCCTGGGAAGTGTCCTCACCTGGAGGGAGTTTCTGCTCCTGGTGCTCAGAACCTTCC
>NW_016690663.1:3664-8659 GCF_001604755.1 Lepidothrix coronata
TCCTAGAATCCAAATCCAGCCCCAGTCCTGTGTCCTGGAACCCAAATCCACCCCAGTCCTGTGTCCTGGAACCCAAATCCAGCCCCAGTCCTGTGTCCTGGAACCCAAATCCAGCCCCAGATCCTGTGTCCTGGAGCCCAAATCCAGCCCCAGTCCTGTGTCCTGGAGCCCAAATCCAGCCCCAGTCCTGTGTCCTGGAGCCCAAATCCAGCCCCAGTCCTGTGTCCTGGAGCCCAAATCCAGCCCCAGTCCTGTGTCCTGGAACCCAAATCCAGCCCCAGATCCTGTGTCCTGGAGCCCAAACCAGCCCCAGATCCTGTGTCCTGGAGCCCAAATCCAGCCCCAATCCAGTGCCCCCGGAGCCCGTCACGGATGAGCAGCTCCCAAAGCCGTGTCCCTGTGCACTGGGCTGGAAGGAGCCTGGGGATCCAGGGGTGATTTTAGGCCGTGGCTGCTGACAAAGGCAGGCAGGGAGAGCTGCCCCCCGCCCTCCCTTCCCTCCCCTCCCAGCTCAGGCCGTGCCCTGGGGCTGCTCCAGGCGGGATTTCAGCCCTCGGGGGAAGCGACAGCCCCTCCCTGGGATGTGTTTTTGGCAAAAGAGGCCGAACAAAAGAGCTTTGAGTGGCCTGGTTGTGAGGGAGGGATTATCCCAGAGCCAGGCCCCTGCCCTGCTGCTCCCTGTCTGCAGGGACCCGTGTCTGCCCGCAGCAATCAAAGCTGCTGCGGCTTTAAACCGGGCTTGGGGTTAATCCCAGCCGTGTTCCCTGGCCCAGCACTAATCCCAGAGCCCGGAGAGGGGGGTTGGATTCGTTGGATTCAGTGCCTGGACCACCTGCAGGCAGCAGGGCAGGGCTGGGGCAGCCCCTGAGGCTGCTCCTTCCCTTCCAGGGAGCTGATGGAAAAGGGGGAGAGAGACTTTGGCACGGGCAGAGAGGGACAGGGCACGGGGGGGTGGGTTTAGACTAAAAGAGGGCAGGGGTAGGTGGGATTTTGGGAAGGAATTCCTGGCTAGGAGGGTGGGGAGGGGCTGGGGTGGATTTCCCAGAGAAGCTGTGGCTGCCCCAGCCCTGGAAGTGTCCAAGGCCAGGCTGGAGAAGGGAAGGCTCCAGGGAGGCCTGAGAGCCCCTTCCAGGGGCCTGAAGGGGCTCCAGGAGAGCTGGAGAGGGACTTGGGACAAGGGATGGAGGGACAGGACACAGGGAATGGCTTCAAAGTGAAAGAGGGGAATTTAGGTGGGATATTGGGAAGGAATTCCTGGCTGTGAGAGTCTGGGATGGAATTCCCAGAGAAGCTGTGGCTGCCCCATCCCTGGAAGTGTCCCAGGCCAGGTTGGAGCAACCTGGGCTAGTGGAAGGTGTCCCTGCCCTTGGCAGGGGGTGGAGTGGGATGATCTTTAGGGTCCTTCAAACCCAAACCAGTCTGGAATTCTTTTATCTGGAATTATTTATCTGCCTCCTCAGCATCCCAGGGCCATCCCAAGGCTGGGCTTCAATCCCAGACAGCGGGACGTTGATCTCCAAGGGCTGTTTTGGCTCCAGGGCTCTGTTTATCCAGCCTGTCCCGGGTGCTGCAGGGGGAGAATTCCCCCCCTTGGCCTCTCCCTTGCGTCTCCCGCTTTTCCTGCTGCTGTTTTTCCCCTTTCCTCCCCCTCCCCTCCGAGGCTGGAGCCCCCTGACCCCCTCTCCTGTCTCCCTGCAGGACCCTCAGCCCCAGAGCAAGAAGCTGAGGACAGAGAGCTGGGAGAGGAGTGTGGGCAAACTCAACAGCAAGGCCCAGCTGGCTGGGCTGGTGTCCCTGAGGAAGCAGAAGGCGGATCCAAGCCTGGAAAATGGGATGAAGAGCCAAGGCACCGGTACCTGCCCCGGGCTGGGCCCTCAGGGGGGGCTCTGGCAGCTCCCAAGGGGGGTTTGACTCCGTTTTCAGAGCCTGGAGTGAAGCTCTTGGTGGGAGAACCGGGGTCTGTCCGTGCTTCCAAGGGTTTTCCCGGCTCCTTCCAGGCTCCTGGCGCCGAGCCACGGCCTTGGGGACTGGTTGTTGGGGCACAGATGGGACACTGGGAGCGTCACAACAGCGGGATGGGGCTGGGAAAGCGGGAGGGTTGCTTTGGTTTGGGGGCCTGCTGATAAATCCTGGGAAACCGGGGGAGTTGGGAAGCTTTTGGGGGCAGAAAACAGGGTGAGAGGCTTCCCAGCACCCAGAGAGCCAGAGGATCCATGGATTTGGGGAGGGATGGATTCATTGGTGCTGGGCTGGGTGATCCTGAGCCTTTGGCTTAGGGAGTCCCTGTGGGGGATCCATGAGGGGGGATCAGCTCTCTGGGGGCTCCCTGAGGAGGGATCAGCTCTCTGAGGGATCCCTGGGGAAGGACAGGTCTTGGAGTTGTCCCATTTATTCCCACATTTTCCCAGCCACCTGCTCCTGGCTGCTGGCAAGGACTGTGCAGCCAAATCCTGCTGGAGCAGCTCCTGCCCCTCAAGGATTCGGGATCTCAGCCAGAGTGGTGGGATCCAAGAGCTGGCCCTGATCCCCCTTTTCCAGTGGCTGGAATCTCCTTTGGTGGGGGGCTGTGGAGACAGAAGGGGGTTCACAGACCTTGGGCCAACGTTGAGGGGTGTGGGGGCTCCGTGTCCACCTGATTTATCCCTGTCATTCCCATCAGGATCAGGCCCGGGGTGAGCCCCTGGATGGAGCCTCTGGGATGAGGCCAAGCAGGCCGGTGGGATTTGCCATGGGGGGACTGTCCCTGCTGGTCTCTGCCCTCTCCCTCCTCTCCCAGGCTCCAGGGGGCTGTCCCTGATGGTCTTCCCTCTCTCCCTGCTCTTCCAGGCTCGATTCCCACCCCGACCAGCACCTCCACGTCCTCCCTCAGCTTGTTGGGAGCCTACTCGGACAGCGAGGACAGCGAGGACTGAGGAGCCACCTGGGCAGGATGGGGATGTTCCTGGATGGCAGCAGCTGCCCCTGGAGCCCCACGTGGAGCTGGAAGCACAGCCTGGGCCCAGGGAATTCCAGGCCAGCTGCTGTTCCCAAATCCTGACCCGCCGTGCCCGCCCTCGCTGCTGGCACACAGAGGAGCTGCTCCCGTGGGAAGGGGGTTTCCCTGGAGCAGGGATCCTGTGGGAAGCCTCTGTGCCCAATCCCAGCATCCAGCCAGCCTGGTGTGGGTCCCAGCCCTGCTCCCAGGATGTGGTGGGAAGCACAGGACTCTGCTGTCTCCATCCTGGGGGTGCCCAGGCCCTGGTTTGGGGGCTCACTGACCCTCCCACAGCAGTGAAGGGACCTCGGAGCCGCCCTTCCCACTGGAATGTGGAGGCAAGGTGGGCACTCACCCCTCTGCCACCTCAGGAGGGCCCACCACCCCTTTTTTTGTCCCTGGAGCCCAAATCCTGAGTCCTGGAGCTGTGTTGTCCCTGCTCCAAGTGACCCTGAAGCCCTAATCCAGTGTCCTGGAGCCCAAATCTGGAATCCTGGAGCTGTCATGTCCCTGCTCCAAGTGACCCTGGACCCCTTTTCCGTCTCCTGGGGGGCTCAGATCCCACCTTTGTGACTGGGTCCTGCCCCCCAGCCCCGGGGGGCTCACCCAGCCCCACACTGTGGGGGTGTGGGTATTCTGCCAGCAGCCCCCTCCCCTCCCTGAGCCCCCCCAGATGTCCCCAGGAGCTCGGTGACAAACCCCTCCCCGCCCTTCCCCGGCTCCAGCAGCCACAGCTCCGGAATAAATTGGATTTGTCAGAGCCAGTTGCTTCCTGGTCTTCCAGAGGGTGATTTGTACGTGGGCACCGGGGCGGGTCCTGCCCCTGGGGACCCCCCACCCACCCAACCGGGGGCTCCCCTCATCAAGGCACCCCCTTGCTAATTGCTGGGTGCTAATTAACCCGCTCTCAGAGGGCTCTGGGGGGGGCTGGGGGGCCGGGGGGGGCTGGGGGGCATCAGGGAGAGCCAGGGAGAAAGGCAGCACCCCCCCAATCCCAATTAGCATTCCATGCACATTCCCTGTAATTGGCCTCTTCAAACATTAATGAGCCTTGGGCTCGGCCCTGAGCTTTTGGGGGGGTCAGGACTTGGGGGGCCCTGGCTGTGTCCCCCCCTCCCAGACATGTCCTGCTCCCCCTCGCCCCTCCCAGCACCCCCTGGCACCGCGTGGGACCCCCGGGAAGGGACCCCCCGAGAGGGACCTTTGTTCTGGGGACAATACAAGGGGCATGGCCGGGGGGGGGGACCCCAAACCTCCGACCCCCCCCAGTGTGGTGTCTGAGCCCCCCACCCCAAACCCCGGGGCAGAGGGGGAGGCAGAGCCCCCCGTGCCCCCCCAATGAGCTCCCCGGGAGGGCGGGGGGGTAGCCCTGACATTGGGGGGGGCTCCCTGTGCCCCCCAAAACCCCCGGGCTCGGTGCCCACCCCTCCCACGAGCCGTTTCCCCGCCCACCCGGGGCAGCCCCGGGAGCCCGGAGGGGTCGGTGGGGGGGTCCCTATGCGGGGGTCCCATTGACCCCCCCCACTTCTCCCACTGTCACACGGCGGGGGGGGTCTTTCGGTGCCACTCGGGGGTCTCGATGTCACTCGGGGGTCGCGCTGTCACTTGGGGGTCTCGATGTCATTCGGGGGTCCCGCTGCCCCCCATCACTCGATTGGGGGGGGTCACCCGTCCCCTCCCGGGGCTGCTCCGCGGGGTCCCGGTGACCCCCCCTTCTCCCACTGTCACACGGCGGGGGGGGTCTTTCGGTGCCACTCGGGGGTCTCGATGTCACTCGGGGGTCGCGCTGTCACTCGGGGGTCTCGATGTCATTCGGGGGTCCCGCTGCCCCCCATCACTCGATTGGGGGGGGTCACCCGTCCCCTCCCGGGGCTGCTCCGCGGGGTCCCGGTGACCCCCCCTTCTCCCACTGTCACACGGGGGGGTCTTTCCCGATGCCACCTGGGGGTCCCGGTGCCACTCGGGGGTCCCGCTGCCCCCCATCACTCGATTGGGGGGGGTCACCCGTCCCCTCCCGGGGC
>NW_016690663.1:10055-13256 GCF_001604755.1 Lepidothrix coronata
TTGGGGCACAAGGAGAGAGCGGGGGGCTGGGGAGAGGGGCCGAGGGGCACCGGGGGGCACGGAGGGGATGGGGGCGAGATGGGGAAGGGGGACCGGGGAGAAGGAGCGAGGGAGAAGGAGCGGGGATGGAGAAGCGGGGGGAGCCACGGGGTCGGGGGGAAGGGGGTGGGGGGGCAATGAGGCACCCAGAGAGGATTTGGGGGCACTGGGAGAGCGAACTGGGGGAGCCAGGGGGGGGCTGGCAGAGACCGTGGGAGAGGGGGAAGGGGAGAGGGGTCGGGGGACAAAGGGAGCAGGTGGGAGGGAGCGGGGAAGGGGCTGCGGGCACCCAGCGCGGGGCTCGGGGGGGCCCGCGGGGTCCCGGGAGGGCACCCAGGGCACGGGAACCTGCCGGGGGGGTCCAGGGGGGTCCCATCCCACCCGGGGCACCCACCGGGGCACCCACCGGGCTACCCCCCGCCAGGGCCCTGGTGAGAGCGAATACTCAGAGCCCTTCGAGGGCGAGCAGGACCCCGCGCCCGAGGGCGGCTGCGAGGACGAGCCCGCAGGTGGGTGACACCCCCGGCACCCCCAGCAACCCCCCGGGGGGGGTCCCGGGGTGCCTCCCACCGCCCCGTCCCGCCGTCCCCAGGGTGCCCCCGGCAGGGCGAGGGCCGGCGGGGGAGGCCCCGGCGGGGACCACAACTCTACGACACCCCCTCCGAGGAGTGGGAGGCGGCCGGGGAGGGTCCGGGGGGGCCCCCGGCCCGGGAGAGCCGCCTGCCCCGCGACGACGAGCGCCCGGCGGACGAGTACGACCAGCCCTGGGAGTGGAAGAAGGATCACATCTCCCGGGCGTTCGCAGGTGACGGCGGCCCGGGGGGGCTGGGTGACACCCCGGGGGGCTGGGTGACACCCCGGGGGACTGGGTGACATTCAGGGGGCTGGGTGACACCTCGGGGGGCTGGGTGACACTCTGGGGTCCCACAGCTCCCGTGGGTACCACCCTGGGGTCCTACATCTCCTGTGGGAACCATCCTGGCTCTCAATATCCCCCCAGCTCCCGTGGGTACCACCCCAAGGTCCCCCAGCCCCACATCCCCCAGTGCCCACGGGTATGACTCTGCAGCCCCACAGCTCCCATGGGTGCCTCCCCTGCCCCCCCCATCCTCCAGCACCCCTGGGTACCACCCCAGGGTCCCCCAGCTCCTGTGGGTACCATCCCTGTCCTCCAGCATCCTCCAGTGCCCACAGGGACCACCCCAGAATCCCCCAACCCTTCATCCCAGAGGTGCCATGGGTGCCACCCCAGGGTCCCCCTGCTCCCATGGGTGCCACTCCTGCCCCCCCAGCATCCTCCAGTGCCCACGGGGACCACCCCAGGGTCCCCCTGCTCCCATGGGTGCCACTCCTGCCCCCCCAGCATCCTCCAGTGCCCACGGGGACCACCCCAGGGTTCCCCTGCTCCCATGGGTGCCACTCCTGCCCCCCCAGCATCCTCCAGTGCCCACAGGGACCACCCCAGGGTTCCCCTCCTCCCATGGGTGCCACTCCTGCCCCCCAGCATCCTCCAGTGCCCACGGGGACCACCCCAGGGTCCCCCTGCTCCCATGGGTGCCTCTCCTGCCCCCCAACACCCTCCAGCAGCACCCCATGGTCCTCCAGCCCCACATCCCCCAGTGCCCAGGGGTGTCACCAACACCCTGTGACCCCCAGACCACTCCTGACCCTGGTGCCCACAGGTGGCAACAGGATCCCAGGGAGGGGCAGAGCCCCGGTGGGGTCACCCCTGGGCCATCCCTCGGTGGTGTGGCACCAAGAGGTGCCCCCTCCCACGCAGCAGGCAGGGGTGGGGTGACCCCCCCTTTGCCCTGCAGTGCAGTTTGAGAGCCCCGAGCGCTCGCCCAGCCTGTCCCGGCAACTGCCACGGCCCCCCCGGGCCCCCCCGGGCACCAGGCCGGGCTGCCCCCCCAGCCCCCGGCACGTGGACACCTCGCTGCCCCTGGAGAAGCAGGCGTGAGTCTGGGGGGGGCCCTGCCCAGGGGGTGGCATCGGTGCCCTGGTGGCACTGCACGGGGTGCAGGCGGCTCTGGGGGGTGGAGGGACCCCAAGGGTGGGTGGTTATGGGGTGGAGGGTCCCCCATGGGTGGGTGGGTGGTTATGGGGTGGAGGGTCCCCCATAGGTGGGTGGTTATGGGGTGGAGGGTGTCCCATGGGTGGGTGGTTGGTTATGGGGCGGAGGGTGTCCCATGGCATGGAGGGTGGGTGCCCCATGGTATGGGTGGGTCCCCATGGGATGGAGGGTGCCCGTGACAGGAATGGGTCCTCATGGCATGGGGGGTCCCTTTGGTGGGGTTGGGTGTCCCATGGCAGGGTTGGCTCCATGACGTGGGAGGTGCCCCATGGTGTGGTTGGGTGCCCAATACCATGATTGGGTGGCCAATACCATGGCTGGGTGGCCCACACAATGGCTGGGTGGTCCATGCCATGGTTGGGTGCCCATGCCATGGCTGGGTGGCCCATGCCACAGCCAGCTGACCAATGCCACGACTGGGTGTCCAGTGCCATGTCTGGGTGGCCCGTGCCATGTCTGGGTGGCCCATGCCATGTCTGGGTGGCCCATGCCATGATTGGGTGGCCCATGCCGTGCCTGGGTGCCCCTGCCATGGCTGTGTGTCCAATGGCAATGCCATGGCTGGCTCCATGCCATGGGAGGTGCCCCATGGCACAGACAGGTCCCCGGGGGGTTGCCCTCCATTAGTAACAGATCCAAGCAGTGGGAACAATCCCCCACAGCACAGAGGGTGCCCCTGGTGACCACTGGTGACCCGTGGTGCCCTGTGGTGACCCCTGGTGACCCCTGGTGACCCCTGGTGCCCCGTGGTGACGCCCAGCCCCGCGCAGGTGGTACCACGGCCCCATCGGGCGGGCGGGCGCCGAGACGCTGCTGGCGCTGTGCCGCGAGGGCAGCTTCCTGGTGCGGGACTGCGAGACCAGCCCCGACGACTACTCGCTGTCCCTGCGGTGAGCCGGGGGCTGGGGGGGCACGGGGACAGCCCCGGGGGGACATGGGGACAGCCCCGGGGGGACATGGGGACAGCCCTGGGGGGACATGGGGACAGCCCCGGGGAGACATGGGGACAGCCCTGGGGGGACATGGGGACAGCCCCGGGGTGCCCGGGCAGGGGGCAGGGCCGGGAGCTGGGTGATCACCCCCATGTC
>NW_016690663.1:14264-19387 GCF_001604755.1 Lepidothrix coronata
ATCCCAATCCCCATCCCCACCCCTGTCCCTGCCCCAATCCCAGTCCCCATCCCCATTCCCATTCCTTGCTCTGCCTGGTGTCCCCCCCATCCACATCCCCATCCCAATCCCCATCCCCACCCCTGTCCCTGCCCCAATCCCAGTCCCCATCCCCACTCCCATCCCTTGCCCTGGCCGGTGTCCCCCATCCCAACCTTTGTCCCCACCCCATCCCTACCTTTGTCCCCATCCCTGTCCCAATCCCCATCCCCACCCCTATCCCTGCCCCAATCCCAGTCCCCATCCCCACTCTCATCCCTTGCCCTGGCCGGTGTCCCCCATCCCAACCTTTGTCCCCACCCCATCCCTACCTTTGTCCCCATCCCTGTCCCAATCCCCATCCCCACCCCTATCCCTGCCCCAATCCCAGTCCCCATTCCCATTCCCATCCCTTTCCCTGTCCATTGTCCCCCCATCCCCACCTTTGTCCCCATCCCAATCCCCATCCCCACCCCTATCCCTGCCCCAATCCCAGTCCCCATCCCCATTCCCATTCCCATCCCTTTCCCTGTCCGTTGTCCCCCCATCCCCACCGTTGTCCCCATCCCCATTCCCACCCCTCCCTCCTTCCCTGTATCCCCCGATCCCGCCCTCATTCCCTGTATCCCTGTATCCCAGGAGCAGCCACGGCTTCGTGCACGTGAAGCTCACGAGGACGCGGGAGCAGCACTTCACCCTGGGCCGCGCCGGCGCCGCCTTCCCGTCGGTGCCCGCGGCCGTGCGGCACTACACGGCCCGGGCACTGCCCGTGCGGGGGGCACGGCACATGGCCCTGCTGTACCCCGTGGCCGTGCAGCCCCCGTGACCCCCCGGCACAGCCCCGGCACCCCAATAAAGCCCCGGGACCCCAGTAGAGCCCCGTGCGTGTGTGGCACAGGGACGGGCACGCTCTGCTCGCTCTGGGGGCAGGGAGGGCGAGGGGGTGGCACTGCCGAGGGTGGCACTGCCAGCGGTGGCACTGCCTGGGCACAGAGTGTGGGAAGGGTCCTGATCTTGGCACTTCCACCAGTGTCCCCTCCTGATGCCACCACTTGGTCTCCTGATCTTGGCACTGCCATCAGTGTCCCAGCCTGGGCACAGTGTGTGGGGGCTCCTGATCTTGGCTCTGCCACCGATGTCCCACCCTTGTCACAGGGTGGGAGGGAGGGCAAGGTGGTGGCACTGTCGGTGGTGGCACTGCCAGCGGTGTCCCAGCCTGGGCACAGAGTGTGGGAAGGGTCCTGATCTCGGCAGTGCCACCAGTGTCCCCTCCTGATGCCACCACTTGGGCTCCTGATCTTGGCACTGCCACGGGTGTCCCACCCTCATCACAGGGTGGGAGGGAGGGTGAGGGGGTGGCAATGCCAGCGGTGTCCCAGCCTGGTCACAGTGTGGGGGCTCCTGATCTTGGCACTGCCACCAGTGTCCCACACTTGTCAAAGGGTGGGAGGGAGGGCAAGGTGGTGGCACTGCCGAGGGTGGCACTGCCAGCGGTGTCCCATCCTGGGCACAGTGTGGGGTTGTGATCTTGGCATTGCCGCCACTGTCCCATCCTTGTCACAGGGTGGGAGGGAGGGTGAGGTGGTGGCACTGCCAACAGTGTCCCAGCCTGGGCACGGTGTGTGGTGGGTTTGTAATCTCAGCACTGCCACTGGTCTCCCCTCCTGATGCCACCACTTGGGCTCCTGATCTTGGCACTGCCACCAGTGTCCCACCCTCGTCACAGGGTGGGAGGCAGGGTGAAGTGGTGACACTGCCAGCGGTGTCCCAGCGTGGGCACAGTGTGTGGGGTCCTGATCTTGGCACTGCCACCCGTTTCCCACCCTGGGCACAGTGTGTGGGGGTGTCCTGGCACTGCCACCAGTGTCCCACCACATGAACTCCTCGTCCTGGCACTGCCACCAGTGTCCCCCCCGATGCCACCCCGTGGGCTCCTGACCCTGTGCTCCCCCCCCAGGACCCCCCAGGGTGAAGGGGGGAGTCGGGATGAGCCCCCCAGGACACGGCCACGGGCACAGAACGGGGTGGCACTGCCAGGGGTCACCCCCCGTCGTGGGGGCTCACCCTCATGGTGTGGTGGGGGCTGATGGCACTGCCACCCCCTGCTGAGGGTGGTCCTGGCTTCCTGCCCCCCCAGCACAATCCGGGGGGATTCCCAGGAATGGGGGGCTCCTGGGGCTGTCCCAGTGCCCACCACATGCAGTGCCCGGGCTGGGGACACTGGGGTGGCACCGGCTGGCGCGGGGGGGGGGCACAGAGGACACGGAGAGGGGTCCGAGATGCTGCAAAACACGATTTTTGGGGGGGTTCCTGCCGGGGGAGGGGGTGCCCTCCCCCCCGCCGGGCACCGGGGGCACATCGGGGCATTTTCAGGGCCGGGGGGCAGCGGGGGGGCCCCGTGCCCACCACGGCCCCCTCTGGTACGGGTTGTCCGTGGGCACCGCGGCAGAGGGCGGGGGCAGCTTTTTGGGGTCCCGCGCCGAGGGGGGCACCACGTTCTGGTAGATGGGCGGGCCTGGGGGGGCGGGGCGTGGTTTGGGGTGTGGTCGCTCCTGTCCCCCAGGGCGGGGCACGGGGGGTGGCACCGGGGGACCCCCGGGGGAGGTGGGGGGCGTGGGGGGGGGGCACAAGAGTTTTTTGGGGGTGTTTAGGCACGGGGGGAGGAGGGGCAGGAGCCAGGGAGCAAGGGGGGGGGGTTTGGGGTTGGGGTCTTTGGGGGCGGAGTATTTGGGAATGGGATATTTGGGGACAGTATTTAGGGACTTGGGGACAGGGTGTTGGGGAAGGGGTATTTGGGGTTGGGGGATTGGGGGATGGGTTATAGGGGGATGAGGTATTTGGGGACAGGGTATTTGGGGAGGGGGTATTTGGGAATGGGGTGTTTGGGGAGGGGGTATTGGGATTGGGGTATTTGGGGTTGGGATACTTGGAGAGGAGGTATTTGGGAATGGAGTATTTGGGGTTGGAGTATTTGGGGTTGGGGTATTTGGAGAGGGGGTATTTGGGGCCAGGGATATTTAGGGGCAGGGTATTTGGGGACTGGTAGGTTTGGGGATGGGGTATTTGGGGTTGCGGTATTTGGGGCCAGGGATATTTGGGGACTGGTAGGTTTGGGGATAGGGTATTTGGGGACTGGGAGATTTGGGGATGGGGTATTTTGGGATGGGGTAATTGGGGATGGGGTATTTGGGGATGGGATATTTTGGGATGGGGTATTTGGGGACTGGGATGTTTGGGGAGGGGGTATTTGGGGCCGGGGTTACCTGAGCTCCTGTGACACCAGCAGTAGCCAAGAAGGGCTGTCCCCAGGAGGGCTGTGCCCCCCAGGCCCCCCAGCACCCCCCACAGCACCCCTGTGAACACACACCCAGCAGGGTCACCCCCCACCACTGCTGGCACCCTCGGTGACCCCATCAACTCTTCGGTGACCCCATCAACCCCTACAATGATGCCACCTCCCGGTGACCCCCTCAACCCCTCAGGGACCCCATCAACTGCTCAGTGACCCCATCAACTGCTCAGTGACCCCATCAACCCCCAAAATGATGCCACCCCACAGGGACCCCATCAAGCCCTTCATGGACCCCATCAACTCTTCGGTGACCCCCTCAACCCTTACAATGATGCCACCTCCCAGTGACCCCGTGAACACCTCAGGGACCCCATCAACCCCCCCAATGATGCCACTCCCTCAGAGACCCCATCAACCCCTTCAGGGACCTCACCAACCCCTCAGTGACCCCATCAACCCCAGCAGTGACCCCATCAACTGCTCAGTGACCCCATCAACCCCCAAAATGATGCCACCCCCCCAGGGACTCCTTCAACCCCTTCAGGGACCCCATCAACCCCCTCAGCGGTGCCACCTTCCAGTGACCCCATGAACCCCTTCAGGGATCTCATCAACCCCTTGGTGACCCCATCAACTCTTTGGTGACCCTATCAACCCCCAAAACGATGCCACTCCCCCAGGGACCCCATCAACCCCCCCAGGGACCTCATCGACCCCTCAGTGACCCCACCAACCCCACAAGGATCCCCCCAAGCCCCTCGGTGATGCCACCTCCCCGTGCCCCCCTCCCTGCCCCCGTGCCCAGCGGGGTGTCCCAGTGACCCCCCGAGCCCCCCGCGGCAGGGTTGGGGGGTCCCGGCGGTACCGTCGTGCCCGGTGCCGGTGCCATCGGTGCCATCGGTGACGTTGGTGACGGTGATGACGGTGCCCGCGCCGGTGGCCGCGGCGTAGCGGGGGATCTCCAGGGTCACCCGGCACAGGTAGTGCCCGCTGTCGTTGTCCCACACCCGGGGCAGGCTCAGGGTGGCCCGGGGGGGCTGCCAGGCCAGGCGGAGGGGGGGGGCACAGGGGTCGGGGGGCGCGGGGCCGAGGGTGCCCAGGCGGGTGGCACAGAGCGCCCCGCGCCCCCCGGCCCTCACCCACTCCATCCGCAGCAGGTACGGGCTCCTGGGCACCTCCACCTGGCAGCCCAGGGCCACCGTGTCACCCGCTGTCACCCGCACCTCGCCCGGGCTCTGCAGCACCCGCAGGGCGCCCGCTGTGGGGACAGCGCGGGGGTCGCGGGGGGCCGTCACCCCCCCGGCCCACCCCGGGTCCCCCCTGGGTGCAGGGGACAGGGGGTGCCAGGCTCGCTGCCCACGTGTCCCGTCACCCCTGCCTCTGACCACGCGCCCCATCCTGTCACCACACGCCCTGGCCCCTTCCTGTCCCTCCACCTCTGTCCCCTTTCCTGTCCCCCATCTCAGTCCCCTCCCTGTCCCCCCACCTCTGTCCTCTCTGTCCCCATCTCTGTCCCCTCTCTGCCCCCTATCTCTATCCCTTCCCTGTCCCCCAACTCTGTCCCTTTTCCTGTCCCCCCACCTCTGTCCTCTCTCTGTCCCCATCTCTGTCCCCTTCCCTGTCCCCCCATCTCTGTCCCCTCCCTATTCCCCAACTCTGTCCCTTTTCCTGTCCCCCCACCTCTGTCCTCTCTCTGTCCCCACCTCTGTCCCCTCCCTGTCCCCCCATCTGTCCCTTTTCCTGTCCCCCCACCTCTGTCCTCTCTCTGTCCCCACCTCTGTCCCCTCCCTGTCCCCCCATCTGTCCCTTTTCC
>NW_016690663.1:20511-21909 GCF_001604755.1 Lepidothrix coronata
GGGAACAGGGTTGGGGAACTGGACAGGAATGGGGTTGTGGACAGGGATTTGGACGGGATTGGGGACAGGGATGAGGAAAGAGATGGAGACAGAGATAGGGATGGAGACAGGGATGGGAACAGGGTTGGGGAACTGGACAGGAATGGGGTTGTGGACAGGGATTTGGACGGGATTGGGGACAGGGATGAGGAAAGAGATGGAGACAGAGATAGGGATGGAGACAGGGATGGGAACAGGGTTGGGGAACTGGACAGGAATGGGGTTGTGGACAGGGATTTGGACGGGATTGGGGACAGGGATGAGGAAAGAGATGGAGACAGAGATAGGGATGGAGACAGGGATGAGGAGAGGAATGGGGACAAGGATGGGGAATTGGACAGGGATGGGGTTGGGGATGGAGTTGGACAGGGATGGGGACAGGGTTGGTATTGGGGACAGGGAGTTGGACAAGGATGGGGACAGTAATGGGGCCTGGAACGGGGCCAGGGATGTGGTCAGGGGTGGGGACAGGCAGGGAGGGCTGTGGGACACCCTCTGGAGCAAGGTGGCACCTCCACAGGCCCCCAGCCCGTCCTGTGTCCATTCCAGCCTGACCCCACACATGGGACGTGTCACCTGGAGACCCCCCCGGAGCCCCCCGAGAGGGGGACACACCTCCTGTCCCCAGGAGGGCTGGGGGGGCCCAGCACGGCCAGCCGGGGGAGTGGGGAGGGCGGGGGGTCCGGGACTGGGACACCCCCAGTGTGACACTGTGTGTGTCCCACGTGACACTGTCCCTGCTCTGCCCCCCCTCAGTGTGACACTGTCCCTGCTCTGCCCCCCTGGTGTGACACTGCCACCTCCCTGTCCCCCGGTGTGACACTGTCCCTGCTCTGTCCCCCCTCAGTGTGACACTGCCACCTCCCTGTCCCCCCGTGTGACACTGTCCCTGCTCTGTCCCCCCTCAGTGTGACACTGTGTGTGTCCCATGTGACACTGTCCCTGCTCTGCCCCCCCCGGTGTGACACTGTCCCCTCTCTGTCCCCCCCGTGTGACACTGTCACCTCTCTGCCCCCACAGTGTGACACTGTCCCCATTCTGTCCCCCCCGTGTGACACTGTCCCCCCCCGACACTGTCTCTCATGGTGTGACACTGTCCCCTCTCTGTCCCCCCCCATGTGACACTGTCCCCATCGTGTCCCCCTCAGAGTGGCACTGCCACCTCTCTGCCCCCGGTGTGACACTGTCCCCACTCTGTCCCCCACAGTGTGACAGTCCCCTCTCTGCCCTCCCTGTGTGACACTGTCCCCTCTGTGTCCCCCCCATGTGACACTGTCCCCTCTCAGTTCCCCTCAGTGTGACACTGTCCCTTCTCTGTCCCCCCATGTGACACCGTCCCCCCCATGTGACACTGTCCCC
>NW_016690663.1:24237-28655 GCF_001604755.1 Lepidothrix coronata
ACCCCCCTGGGTGGGATGGCACCTCGCTGCCCCTTGGGGACCCCCTGGGTGGGACAGGCCCTCCCTGCCCTTTGGGGACGCCCTGGGGTGGGACCCGTGCCCCCTGGGTACCCCCCTGGGTGGGATGGCACCTCGCTGCCCCTTGGGGACCCCCTGGGTGGGACAGGCCCTCCCTGCCCTTTGGGGACGCCCTGGGGTGGGACCCGTGCCCCCTGGGTACCCCTCAGAGTGGGTTGGGACCTCTCTGTCCCCTGGGGACCCCCTGGGTGGGAATTCCCTGCCCCCTGTGGACCCTCTGGTATGGGATGGCACCTCTGTGCCCCCTGGGCACCTCCTGGGTGGGGTGGAACCTCCGTGCCCCCTGGATGCCCCCCTGGGTGGGATGGAACCTCCCTGTCCCTTGGGGACCCCCAGCTGTGACCTCCCTGTCCCCTGTGGACCCCTGGGTATGGGATGGGACTTCCCTTTCCCCTGGCTACCCCCAGGGCTGAGATGGGACCTCTGTACCGCCTGGGCACCCCCCTGGGTGTGATGGCACCTCTGTGCCCCCTGTGGACCCTCCGGGTGGGGTGGGACCTTCCTGTCCCCTGGGTACCTCCCGGGTGGGGTGGAACCTCCGTGCCCCCTGTGGAACCCCCTCTGATGCCCTCTGTGTGTGGGGGGGGTCATGCCCAGGCCAACTCGGCGCGGGCACAGGAGGACCTGGAGGCCGAGTTCCAGTCTCTGTACTCGCTGCTGGACGAGCTCAAGGAGGACATGGTGATGAAGATCAAGCAGGAGCGCGCCAGCCGCACCTACGAGCTGCAGGTGGGCACTGTGCCCCCCGTGCCCCCCCTGTGGGCACCCTCACCCACCTCCCACCCATTCCCTGTTCCCTGTTCCCTGCCCATTCCCAGGCCCAGCTCGCCGCGTGTTCCAAGGCCCTGGAGAGCTCGGAGGAGCTGCTGGAGGCGGCCAACCAGGCCCTGGGCGCTGCCAACCACCACGACTTCTCCCAGGTGGGGGGCCCTGCCCGGCTGCCCCCGGCGCTGGGCGGGGTCCTGACACCCCCCCACCCTGTGCTGGCTGGTTGATGCCCCCCCTGGGATGGGCACCCCCCTTTCTGTCTGTGCCGGGCTGGCTGTGGGGCTGGGGGGGAGCACGAGGAGCATGGGGGACCCCAAAGGGGCGCCCTGGCAGGGACACGGGGGGCACTGGGATGTGTGCCGGGGGGGTGCTGTGCCAGGGGGGCACCGGGGGGGTGCAGGGATGCTGTGCTGAGGGATGCTGGGATACTGGGCCATGGGATGCAGGAATGCTGGGCCATGGGGTTCCACCATGGGATACGGGGATGCTGTGCCATGGGGTTCCACTGTGGGATACAGGGATGTAGGGTTGCTGTGCTATGGGATACAGGGATGCCATGGGATATAGGGGTGCTGTGGGATACAGGGGTGCTGTGGGATACTGTGGGATGCTGTGCCATGGGATGCAGGGACGCCTTGGGATAATGTGGGATGCTCTGGGATGCTGTGGGATGCTGTGGGATGCTGTGCCATGGGCTACAGGGATGCTGTGGGATGCAGGGACTCTCTGGGATGCTGTGGGATGCTATGGGATGCTATGGGATATAGGGATGCTGTGGGATGCTGTGGGATGCTGTGGGATGCTATGGGATACAGGGATGCTGTGGGATGCTGTGGGATGCAGGGACATGCTGTGGGATGCTCTGGGATGCTGTGGGATGCAGGGACATGCTGTGGGATGCTCTGGGATGCAGGGACATGCTGTGGGATGCTGTGGGATGCAGGGACATGCTGTGGGATGTTCTGGGATGCTCTGGGATGCTGTGGGATGCAGGGACATGCTGTGGGATACTGTGGGATGCAGGGACTCTATGGGATGCTGTGGAATGCTGTGGGATGCAGGGACATGCTGTGGGATGTTCTGGGATGCTGTGGGATGCAGGGACATGCTGTGGGATGTTCTGGGATGCTGTGGGGTGCTGTGGGATGCAGGGACGTGCTGTGGGATGTTCTGGGATGCTCTGGGATGCTGTGGGATGCAGGGACACGCTGTGGGATGCAGGGACACGCTGTGGGATGCAGGGACACGCTGTGTGCTGCTGTGCCACGGGCTGCAGGGGGCTGTGCCCGGGGGGGTCCCGCATGCTGCCCCCCCTCCCTGGCTCTGCAGTTCTCACCTGCTTCTTCTCTCCTGCTCTTCCCTCTGCGCTCACAAGGCGGCCAAACAGATCAAGGATAGGTACGGCCCCCCCGAGACCCCCCAAGAACCCCCGAGGCCCCCCGAGATCCCCCTGAGACCCCCGAGACTCCTCTGAGACTCCCTGAAACCCCCCCGGCCCCACTAACCCCCCACCTCTTCATCCTCCTCCCGCTCTGGGGGGCCATCCTGGGGGTCCCTGGGTGCCCTGGGTGGGGTACCCAGGGTGCTGTGCCCAGGGGATCTGTGGGTGCAGTGCTGGGAGTCCCTGGGTGCCAAGGTGGAGTCCCAAAGGTACTGTGCCCAGGGGTGCAGCAGAGGCCATCCTGGGGGTCCCTTGAATGCCGGGGGGGGTCCCCAGGGTGCTGTGCCCAGGGGATCTGGGGGTGCAGTGTTGGGGGTCCCTGGGTGCCAAGGTGGAGTCCCAAAGGTGCTGTGCCCAGGTTTGCAGCAGGGGCCATCCTGGGGGTCCATTGAATGCCAGGGTTGGGTCCCCAGGGTGCTGTGCCCAGCAGGTGCCATCCTGGGGATCTGTGGATGCCACGGGTGGGGTCCCCAGGGTGCTGTGCCCAGGGGTCCTGTGGGTGTTGGGGGTCCCTGGGTGCCAGGGTGGGGTCCCAAAGGTGCTGTGCCCATGGGATCTGTGGGTGCAGCACTGGGGGGGCCACTGGATGCCATGGGTGGGATCCCCAGGGTGCTGTGCCCATGAGATCTGGGGGTGCAGTCCTGGGGGTCCCTGGGTGCCATGGGTGGGATCCCCAAGGTCCTGTGCCCAGGGGTGCAGCGGGTGCCACCCTGGGGGTCCCTGGGTGCCTCCTCTCCCCCCAGCCAGAGCCCCACAGAGGGTGGTCCCCTGGGTGCTGGGGTGGCCCTGTGGGCGCTGGGGTGGCCGTGCCCACCCTCCCCACCCTCCCTTGGGGTGGTGGCAGCGCTCAGGGCCGTCTGGGTGCCCTCCCTGGCCCCGCTGAGCCCCGTGCCCGTGTCCCTGGCACAGCGTGACGATGGCACCCGCCTTCCGCCTCTCGCTCAAGGCCAAGGTGAGCGACAACATGAGCCACCTGATGGTGGATTTTGCCCAGGAACGGCGCCTGCTCCAGGCCCTCACCTTCCTGCCAGGTACCAGGGGCATGGGGGGCACGGGGAGCACAGGGGAGGGCAGCCCCACCAGGGTGGGGGACCGGGGTTTAGGGGGTGAGGAGCTGGAGGGGGGAGCCAGGCTTGGGGTGCCCTGTGGTGCCTCATCCAGAGGGGTGGGAGGGTGCCAGGGGTGGAGGGAGGAGGGGGTTTGAGTGCTGTGCCCAGGGATGCAGCGGGGGCCATGCTGGGGGTCTCTGGAATGCCATGAGTGGGGTCCCCAGGGTGTTGTGCCAGGGGTGCAGTGGGTGCCATTCTAGGGGTCTCTGGGGTGTCACAGGTGGGGTCCAGGGGTGCAGTGCCCAGGGGTCTCGTGGGTGCAGTGCTGGAGGTCCCTGGAATGCCAGGGTGGAGTCCCCAGGGTGTTGAGCCCAGGGTTGCAGGGGGTGCCCCAAGGTGGGGGTGCCCAGGGTGCTGTGCCAGGGGTGCAGTGGGTGCCATTCTGTAGGTCCCTGGAATGCCAGGGGTGGGGTCCCCAGGGTGCTGTGCCCAGGGGTGCAGTGGTTACCCCAGGGTGGGTGTGCCCATGGATCCTGTGGGTACTGGGGGTCCCTGGAATGCCAGGGTGGGATCCCCAGGGTGCTGTGCCCAGCGGTCCTGTGGGTGCTGGGGGTCTCTGGATGCCCTGGGTGGGATCCCCAGGGTCCTGTGCCCATGGGGTGTAGTGGGTGCCATTCTGGGTGTCCCTGGAATGCCAGGGTGGGGTCCCCAGGGTGCTGTGCCCAGGGGTCCTGTGGGTGCCATTCTGTAGGTCTCTGGATGCCCTGGGTGGGATCCCCAGGGTGCTGAGCTCAGGGGTGCAGTGGGTGCCCCAGGGCGGGTGTGCCCATGGATCCTGGGGGTACTGGGGGTCTCTGGATGCCCTGGGTGGGATCCCCAGAGTCCTGTGCCCATGGAGTGTAGTGGGTGCCATTCTGGGTGTCCCTGGAATGCCAGGGTGGGGTCCCCAGGGTGGTGTGCCAGGGGTGCAGTGGGTGCCATTCTGTAGGTCTCTGGATGCCCTGGGTGGGATCCCCAGGGTGCTGAGCTCAGGGGTCCTGTGGGTGCTGGGGGTCTCTGGATGCCCTGGGTGGGATCCCCAG
>NW_016690663.1:28665-30545 GCF_001604755.1 Lepidothrix coronata
GGTTGCCGAGCCCGTGGGAGCTCTGGGAGCCCGGGGGGTGCCTGGGGGGTGCCCGGGGGGTGCTGGGACCCCCCCGTGTGTGAGGGAGGGGGGCCCCTGGCACGGCTGCTCCCGCGGGCAGTGCCCAGCGCGCCCGAGATCGACCTGGCGGAGTCGCTGGTGGCCGATAACTGCGTGAGCCTGGCATGGAGGATGCCCGAGGAGGGCGGCAAGATCGACCACTACGTGCTGGAGTATCGCAAGACCAACTTCGAGGGGCCCCCCCGTGCCAAGGAGGACCAGCCCTGGATGGTCATCGAGGGCATCAAGGGCACTGAGTACACCCTGTCCGGTGAGGGCATGGGGCTGTGCCAGGGGCTGGGGGGCAGGGCCAGGGGCTCTAGGGGACAGTGCCCACCCTGTGCCCCTCTCTGTGAGCCCACTGTGCCCACAGAGCTGCTTGACAAGAATTTTTGAGCACAGGGGCGGGGTGGCAGTGCCAGGCTGTGCAGGGGACACGGGGGTGGCAGTACCTGTCTCATACCCTACTCTGTGACCCCACTTTGCCCACAGTTGGACATGTACATGAATTTTCAGGCATTAGGGCTATACCAGGGGCTGGGTGGCAGTGCCAGGCTGTGCAGGGGACATGGGGGTGGCAGTGCCCACCCTGTGCCGCTCTCTGTGACCCTGCTGTGCCCACAACCAGGACAGATGCCAGGGTTGAGATTTGACATGAAGCAGATGAATTTTCAGGCACAGGGGCTGGGTGGCAGTGCCAGGCTCTGTAGGGGACAGCACCCACCCTCTGCCCTGCTCTGCAACCCCGCTGTGCCCACAGAGCTGTTTGACATGAAGCACATGAATTTTCGGGCACTGGGGCTGGGTGGCAGTGCCAGGCTGTGCAGGGGGCACAGGGGTGGCAGTGCCTGTCTCATACCTTACTCTGTGACCCCACTTTGCCCACAGGGCCAAGGTTTGACATGAAGCACATGAATTTTTGGGCACAGGGGCTGGGTGGCAGTGCAGGGTGCTCAGGGGACAGGAGGGTGGCAGTGCCCACACCATGCCCCTCTCTGTGAGCCCGCTGTGCCCGCAGGGCTGAGGTTTGACATGAAGCACATGAATTTTTGGGCACAGGGGCTGGGTGGCAGTGCCAGACTGCGCAGGGGACAGGAGGATGGCAGTGCCCACCCTGTGAGCCCGCTGTGCCCGCAGGGCTGAGGTTTGACATGAAGTACCCGAATTTTTGGGCACTGGGGCTGGGTGGCAGTGCCAGGCTGTGCAGGGGACATGGGAGTGGCAGTGCCCACCCTGTGCCCCTCTCTGTGAGCCCGCTGTGCCCGCAGGGCTGAGGTTTGACATGAAGTACATGAACTTTCGGGTGCGGGCGTGTAACAAGGCCGTGGCGGGCGAGTTCTCGGAGCCGGTCACGCTGGAGACCAAAGGTGGGTACCGGGCTGGGTGGGGTGGCTGGCAGGAGTCCCCCCGTGCCACCCCGGGCTCAGGGGGCACTCACAGCGGCTGTTGCCAGCGTTCACGTTCAAGCTGGATGCCAGCACGTGCCACCAGAACCTGCGGGTGGAGGAGCTGAGCGTGGAGTGGGACGCGACGGGCGGGAAGGTGCAGGACGTGAAGGCGCGCGAGAAGGACGGCAAGGGCAGGACGGCCTCGCCCGCCAACTCCCCTGCCAGGTAGTGCCACCCCCCAGCCTCCCCCGGGTCACCCTGGCGCTGTGTGTCCTCCCGGGCGGTGCCAACCCTGCCCCTCTGTCCGTGCCAGGGTGGTGCAGTCGCCCAAAAGGATGTCCCTGGGCCGCGGGGGCCGCGACCGCTTCACCGCCGAGTCCTACACGGTGCTGGGTGAGAGGGGGGGCACCTGGGGGGCACCTGGGGGGGCCC
>NW_016690663.1:31886-35424 GCF_001604755.1 Lepidothrix coronata
GGGGTGTGCAGCACCCAGAGGGACCTGGTGGGTCTGAGGATGGGATGGGGCACCCCTGGGTGCTGGGAGGGCCCTGCAGGGACCCTGGGGTGCAGGTAGGGGTGGGGGCACCAAGGGGAGGTGGTGACAGGGCACCCCATGGGTGTTTGGGGGGACACTGTGGGCACAGAGGGAACAGGGCACAGGGGTGAGGGAGGTGGGTGTGGGGCACCCAGAGGGACCTGGTGGGCTGGGGGTGGGATGGAGGACCCCATGGGTGCTGGGGGGAGGCCCCTGTAGGTGCCCAGGGATGTGAGTTGGGAACAGGGCATGGAGGGGAGAGGGCACAGGGGGTGATGCGGGTGGGCAGGGGGACCTGGCGGGGTGGGGGACAGGCCAGGGCATGCAGTGGGTGCTGACGGGGACCCTACAGTCACCCAGAGATGTGGATGAGGAGGGTGGCACAGAGGGCAGAGGGCACAGCGGGGGATCCAAGGCACCCAGAGGGACCTGTTGGGGCTGGGGGTGGGATGGGGCACCCCGTGGGTGCTGTGGGGGACCCTGCAGGCACAGAGGGCAGAGGGCACAGGGGGTGCTGTAGGTGGGTATAGGGCACACAGAGGACCCTGGTGGGGCTGGGGATGGGATGGGGCACCCTGTGGGTGCTGGGGGGGACCCTGGGCCACCCCACGAGGGGGGCACTGAGGGGGCAGAGCACAGGGGGTGATGCAGGTGGGCACAGGGCACCGGAGGGACCCCGTGGGGCTGAAGACGGGACTGGGCACCCCGTGGGTGCTGGAGAGCCCCTGCAGGCCCAGAGGGCAGGGGGCACACAGGGGGTGATCCGGGTGCCATGGGGCACCCAGAGGGCCCTGGCAGGGTGGGGGCCGGGGGCCAGAGCTGTGCCCACCCACAGGGGACACCCTGATCGACGGGGACGAGCACTACTGGGAGGTTCGGTACGACCGGGACAGCAAAGCCTTCGGGGTGGGGGTGGCATATCGGAGCCTGGGCAAGTTCGACCAGCTGGGCAAGACCTCGGCGTCCTGGTGCCTCCACCTCAACAACTGGCTGCAGCTCAGCTTCAGTGCCAAGCACGCCAACAAGGCCAAGGCGCTGGACGTGCCTGTGCCCGACTGCATCGGCGTCTACTGCAACTTCCACGAAGGTGGGCGGGCTGGGGGGCGCGGGGCGGGGCTGGGGGTGGGCACGGGGGTGTGCCACTGCTGTGGGTGTCACCACCGCCACCATGGGAATGAGTGTGGGCATTGCCATGATCATGGGGATCAGTGTGATCACCGTGGGCATTGCCACCACCATGGCTAACAGCATGTCCACCATGGGCATTGCCACCACCCTGGGAACTAGTATGGGCATTGCCACCACCACTGTGGGCATTGGCACCACCGTGGGAACCAGTGTGGGCATTGCCATGACCATGGGGACCAGTGTGGGCATTGCCATGACCGTGGGGACCAGTGTGGGCATTGCCATGACCATGGGGACCAGTGTGATCAATGTGGGCATTGCCACCACTGTGGGCATTGCCACCACCGTGGGGACCAGTGTGGGCATTGCCGTGGGGACCAACATGATCACCATGGGCATTGGCACCACTGTGGGCACTGCCACCACCATGGCTAACAGCATGTCCACTGTGGGCATTGCCATCACCACTGTGGGCATTGCCACCACCGTGGGAACCAGTGTGGGCATTGCCATGACCATGGGGACCAGTGTGGGCATTGCCATGACCATGGGGACCAGTGTGATCAATGTGGGCATTGCCACCACTGTGGGCATTGCCACCACCGTGGGGACCAGTGTGGGCATTGCCATGACCATGGGGACCAGTGTGGGCATTGCCATGACCATGGGGACCAGTGTGATCAATGTGGGCATTGCCACCACTGTGGGCATTGCCACCACCGTGGGAACCAGTGTGGGCATTGCCATGACCATGGGGACCAGTGTGGGCATTGCCATGACCATGGGGACCAGTGTGGGCATTGCCATGACCATGGGGACCAGTGTGATCAATGTGGGCATTGCCACCACTGTGGGCATTGCCACCACCGTGGGGACCAGTGTGGGCATTGCCATGACCATGGGGACCAGTGTGATCAATGTGGGCATTGCCACCACTGTGGGCATTGCCACCACCATGGGGACCAGTGTGGGCATTGCCGTGGGGACCAACATGATCACCATGGGCATTGGCACCACTGTGGGCACTGCCACCACCATGGCTAACAGCATGTCCACTGTGGGCATTGCCATCACCACTGTGGGCATTGCCACCACCGTGGGAACCAGTGTGACCACCGTGGGCATTGCCACAACAACCATGGGCATTGCCACCACTGTGGCCACCAGTGTGGGCACTGTGGGCATTGCCAGCACCGTGGGCACCAGCATGTCCAGTATGGGCACCAATGTGTCCACTGTGGGCATCGCCACCACTGTGGGCATCAGCGTGTCCACCACGGGCACCAGAGTGTTCACTATGGCCATGGCCACCCCTATGAGCACCAACATGCCCACCGTGGGCAGTGCCAGCCCCCCCCCTCCCCACACTCTGTGCCCCCCCCCCCTGCCACCGAGAGCTGCTTTGGCCGGAATAAATCGGGATGTAGGAGTGACCTGGGCGTGGGTGGGGGGCACGGGAGGGGCACGGGGGGAGGGTTGGGGGTTGGCACCTCCAGGGCACCCCCAGGGCACCGGGAGACATGAAGGGGCTGAGCGGGGCACGGGGTTCTGTAGTCATGATGCCCCCCAAATATCTGGGGAGTTGCCCCTCCCTGGTGCCCCCCCAGCACTAAGGGGTGCCCTGGTGAGGGGCCCTGAGGCTGGGGGGGGGCACTGCTGCCCTGAGTGGTGGTGGCACAACATGGGGGGCTGCCGGTGCCCCCCCAGACTGGCACCATCAACCCTGAGCAGCTCCTCTGTGCCCCCACCACAGACACGAGCATGTCAGGCCTCAGCCCCCCCATCCCACCCCCCTGCCCCTCAGCCGGGCTCCCACCCTCACCCTGAGGACCCCCCAGTTTCACCCAAAGGTCCCAGCGTGGGGGTGCCCACCCTCGGGGTGCCCACCCTCGGGGGACCCTTGCCCAGGGGTGCTTATGGGGTGCCAGCCTTGGGGAGGGGTCCCCGATCTCAGGGGGTCCCACCTTGGGGGTGCCAGCCTTGGGGAGGGCACAGAGGGAGACCCTTGGGGGGGTCCCGGCCCAGGGGTCTCTCAGAGGTGCCACCCCAGTACCCGGGTCTCAGCCTGGGGGTGCCCACCCTGGGGGGGGTCCTGACCCAGGGGTGTCTCTGGGGTCCCAGTCTTGGGGTCCCACCTTGGGGGGTCCCACAGGTCCCAGCCTGGGAGAGCCCCTCCAGTCCCACCCAAAACTTCTTGGTCTGCGGGTCTCACCCTGAGGGGGTCCCAGACATGGGGGGCCCACCCGGGGGTACCCAACCGGGGGGGGTCCAGCCTGGGGGTGTCTCGAGCCGGGGGGGCTCCCACGGGGGGTCCCGGCCAGGAGAGGGTCCCGGCCAGGAGAGCCCACCC
>NW_016690664.1:0-1715 GCF_001604755.1 Lepidothrix coronata
TTCACCCTGTTACTCTATTTGCTTTTTATTCTAATAATCATATTGTATGTTAAAATTTGGATGATTAGGAAACAGTCAGCTCACCGATTACCCCCATCAATACTAGACGATGCCCACAGTATAAAGGCATAAACCCCTCCCAGTCCCTCCAGAAGCCCTCAAATCCCATCCCGGTCCCACAGAACACTCCCAACTTCCCCTGAAACCCTCTGAGGCCCCCAGACTGACTCCCAGACCCAGAAAGCTCTTGCTGCCCATGGAGTGCCCAGCATGGTCCTCCAACTGCACCCCAAAGCAAAAGGTTCCAGGCTTTCTTTCCTGGCCATAAGGGCTGTTGTTTCCTATTTTCAGCGCCGCCTCTAAATGCCAGGCAGATGCCCAAAATTGCATACGGACGAGGATTCCTCTCAGAAAAAGGTGATAGCAAAGAAATCTCATCCTGCCCAAGGAGTCCCCAGGCTGACAAACCAACTGCACCACAAAGCCAAAGCTTGCTGGCTTTCTTTCCTGGTGATAAGGGCTGTCATTTCCTGTTTTCAGACCTGCCTCACAACTGAGAGCCTGACTCCAAAAATTGCATAAAAACAAAGATTCTTCCCAGACTAAATTTACCATCACAGAAAGCTCTTGCATTTCATGGAGTCCCCAGGCTGACCAAACAACTGCACCACAAAGCCAAAGCTTCCAGGCTTTCTTTCCTGGTGATAAGGGCTGTCATTTCTTCTTTTCAGGCCTGCCTCCTACCTGCCAGACCGATTCCCAAAATTGCATATGGATGAAGATTTCTCCCACACCAAAGATGACAGCACAGAAAGCTCTTGCTGCCCATGGAGTACCCATAATGACACATCAACTGCACCACAAAGCCAAAGCTTCCAGGCTTGCTTTCCTTCAGATTAGGGTTGTCATTTCCTGTTTTAAGCCTTACCTCCAACTGACTGCTCAACTCCCAAAATTGCATACAAAGATTCCTCCCGGACTGAAGTTGACAGCACAGAAAGCTCTTGTGCCCTATTCAGTCTCCAGACTGACAAACCGAATGCATAACATAGCCAAAATTTCCAGATTTCTCTTTTGCTTGCATGTGCTTTTGAGAATGGTCGAGGGGCAGGAGAGGCAGAACATCCCTTCGGGCTTGATACAGCCAGGGTCAACCTCTCCTGGCCTGTCCTGAGAAATATCCCTGCTGGCAGCAGGAGCACTTCTGCTGGTGACAAAACCACTTGGGCTTTTGTTAGGGGCTGTGCCACCAGTGTTACGGCAAGGCAGTGCATGGGAGAAGCAACTTCCCCAGAGAAAGCTCGGACGTGTCATGGGATCTCCCACCTCCTTTGAACCTCATGGCGATGCAGCCTCCGTGAGGAGGTGTCACAGTCTGATGAGACTGGACTGTTTGCTAAAGAGGATGAATTATTTGGCAGACCAAACTCCTCCCTCTCTGCAATTGTAATGTCAAATTAAGGGGCTTTACTCAAGGAAAATGTGGAAAAAAACCCAGAAGAAATAACAACCCTTTATTAAAAGATATATGTAGGTTGGTAAAACAGTAACAAGAAACAACAACAACAACAAGTTTGAATGGATACTCCTCTGTCCTTTAGCACAGTCCTAATCGTGGTCTGCAGGGGTGCAGGGGGTGTTGTTGGGTTGCTGGAAGGGGCAGGACCTGCAGTGCCTGGTCGTGGTCGGCAGGGGGCGCTGTGGGATCGCTGGAA
>NW_016690664.1:3525-10850 GCF_001604755.1 Lepidothrix coronata
CCAAGATGCTATTTGACCCCAAAATCATAACGTAATTCTGGGCTGCTTGTGAAGGAGGGCGGGATCTTTCAAGTGTCACTGCATATATATTCGGAAATTTATACTAGATCTTTGATCCATGCATGGCAGAGTACCCCATGTATCCCCAGCTGACATATTAAAGTAATGTTTCTGGTCATTGGGTTTAATTCTTTTTTTCCCCCATTTGATTCCATGAAGTCCCAAAGATATCTCAGAGTTTGTTTAAATCCATGAAGTCCCACCTCTGAGAGCCCGTCAACCTTCTGCAGATGTGCTGCTTCCAGCACATCCAGTTCAGATGTGACAGGCTGTTCCCTGGTCCTCCGAGCAAGAGGAGCAGGAGGAGGGACACAGAAGAGCTCTCCTCACAGAGGCTGCATCGCCATGAAGTCCAAAGCAGGTGGGAGATGCCACGCCACGTTCAAACTTTCTCTGGGGAAGGTGCTTCTCCCATGCACTTCCTCACCGTAGTGGCACAGCTCCCGACAAAAGCCCAAGTGGTTTTATCACCAGCAGAAGTGCTCCTGCTGCCAGCAGGGATGCTCCCTGGGACAGGCCAGGAGAGGTTGATGCTGCGTGATGAGCCTGGAGGGATGTTCTGCCTCTCCTGCTCCTCGACCATTCTCAAAAGCACGTGCCGTGGAGGACAATTCAGAAGTCTCCCCGGGCCATCAAAAGAGAGATGAGAGGGAAGAGATGATGGCCGTGAAAAAAACTCATGGTCTGTCAATCTTGAGCTCCCCGACACCAATCCTCTCCCCTGCCACCGAGCGCGACCCCGCCGCCTCTGCGGTTCAGAGCCCCAGTCGCCACCCCGCTGCTGCCGGTGTAGCCTGCCCCTCGCATCCAGCCCGCACACTAGGAGAGCCCGAAAGGCTCCTGCGCAGCTACATTGCCGGGTCGGATCTGGCGGAGAAGCGCAGGGGAGGGAGAGGAAGGCAGAGGAGGGAGAGGATGCAGAGAGGTGACTCCCCAGCTGGAGCAGAGAGACGGGGCTACGGGGGCAGCGAGAGGCCGGGCGGTGGATCGGCGGATGTGGCGTTCGGAGGAGTGGGCTGGCGGATCTAACATGCGTTTCTGCTCGGTGTGCAGGGCTGGCGCCCAGGGACGGTGTGGACCGCGACTCAGGTGGTCTTGCAAGTCCCTCGAGGCTGCCGTCCTGCCTGGCAGGTTCTTCACAGAGCACAGTCTCTGACCTAGCCTCCCGTCCGTCCCTCCCTCTGCTCCAAGAAGCATTCCCTCGGAACACACAGCGGTCTTTTCTTTGTTGAACCGCTCCCGTTGCTCTGTCCTTCAGAGACCTCCTGCAGTTCTTCCTTCACCTTTCCTACTTTCCTTTCTCTCTTGCTTACCTTAGTCCTGCAGCTTTCCATTCTTAAGTGACTCCACCAATCCACCTCTCTTTGCAGCACTCAACTCTTCAGCAAATTCCAATGGACACTTCCACAACTGCACACCTTGACAGTCTCGTCAAATTCTTCTCCGTATGGTCCTGACTGTTTTTGTGCCCTTTCTTCTGGGAAACAACATTCAGTGCAAAAAGCAATTCTGATGGCTTGTTGTCTTTATCTCCCTGCCAGTGTCTGCAGGCAGAGCCCACGGGCAGCAGCACCTATTGGTAGAGACAATGGAGGGCAGTGAAATCGCAACCAAGTTCTCACACACCAACCTACGGATCGGCGATTTTATCCCTTTCTACCGGCAGCTCCTGGGTCACAGCCCCGAACTCCTCGCGCGCGCTGCTAAAGGATGCAGAGAGCTGCGGGCGCCATCAGGGTCGCCGTCGTTTTAGGGAGATGGTCGTTGGACCTTCCTCTAACACTCCGGGCCACATCTTTGGGACACGGCGCTGTATTCCTGAGCTCTGGCAGACATGGATTCATTGACACGGTCGTCTTTGGAGCTTTCAGGGGATTTTCTTAGAAATGCACAACTCGTTTAATAGTTTCTACAGGGCAGCAATGTAGCGCCCCTATGAAAAACGGGCGTTTCACTACTACACAGAGCATGGACTGCACGAGTTCTCTGAAGAAGGAAAGTAAAGAAAGGGAAAAAGAACGGCTCGACAAAAAGAAGAACTCTGAGTGTTCCGAGGGAATGCTTTATGGAGCAGAGGGTGGGACAGATGGGAGGATAGTTTGGAGACTAAGCTCTGTGAAGAACCTGCAAGGCAGGACGGCAGCCCCGAGGAAGCTGCACGGCCACCACAGCAGCGGTCCCCACGGTCCCTGGGCGCCAGCCTTGCGCACCGAGCAGAACCGCGGCCAGCGCAGCCAGTCCTGCTCCCCGCCAGTGCCGCATCCGCCGATCCGCCGCCCGCCCTCTCGCAGCACCCGATAGCCCCGTCTCTCTGCTCCAGCAGGGCCACCTCCTCTCTGCCTCTTCTCCCTGCTTCTCTCTTCCCTGCGCTCCTCATCCAAAAATGCTCGTGTACTGTGCAGGGCACTGGCACCTCTCGGGCTCTCGTCTGGTGTGGGCTGGATGCGGAGGGCAGGCGAGAGCGGCGGTAGCCTGGCGGCGGTTGGGGCTCTTCACGGCGGAGGCGGCGGGGCCGGGCTTGGTGGGAGGGGTGAGGATTGGTATCGAGGAGTTCAGGATTGACAGACCATGAGCTTTTTTCATGGTCGTCATCTCTTCCCTCTCATCTCTCTTTTGATGGCCCGGGGAGACTCCTGAATTGTCCTCCAGGGCACGCGCTTTTGAGAATGGTCGAGGGGCACGAGAGGCAGACCATCCCTACCGGCTCAGCTCCCTGGGTCAACCTCTCCTTGCCTGTCCCGGGGATCATCCCTGCTGATAACAGGAGCACTTCTGCTGGTGACAAAGACCACCTGGACTTTTGTCAGGGGCTGTGGCACCAGTGCTACTGAGAGGCAGTGCATGGGAGAAGCACCATCCCCAGAGAAAGCTCGGACGTGGCATGGCATCTCCCACCTGCTTTGGACTTCATGGCGATGCAGCGTCTGTGAGGAGATCTCTTCTGTGTCCCTCCTCCTGCTCCTCTTACTCAGAGGACCAGGGAACAACCTGTCACACCTGAACTGGATGTGCTGGAACCAGCACATCTGCAGCAGGATGACGGGCACTATGAGGCCCAGCCAAAAGGTTGATTCTCTTTCCCATCGCTCTCCACTCAGTAGGAGGACATGAAGGACCACCAGGGAAGGGCGCAGTCCTTTCCCATGCGCACTGGCTTCTCATCCAGCCCACAGAAATTCTTTAGCCTTCCCAGGAGAGACACGGAAAGAATAGAGAGGGTGACCCTCTTTGCATTGCACAGACAAGTCTTGAGCACACACCTGGTGGTGGTGTGGGGAGATGACCCTGAGCAAGTACAATTGCCATCAGCCTCCTGCGGGAGCCTTGAAGTTATGTGGGACAAAGAGTGTCGCGGTGTCACTTTGCATTTACAGTACTAAACGCTGGCAAAGCCCCTGGATTCAGCTCTGGGATGTGCTTCTGTGGCCAGAGCTCCCCATGCCCATCCCTCAGGCCATGGGGCTTCTCAGGTAGTGGCAGAGCAAGTGGCACCCCACAAGGTCTGAGTTGTATCCAGACTCCGGGCGTGGTAGCAGGAGCACCAGGAGATACTTCCCCTACTACCATGAACTGTCTGTCTGGGTGTGTGCAAGAGAAGGACTCGTGTGTCTGAAAACCCTTGTGTGACTGAGCAGTGAGCCCCCGCCCGCGCACCACTGACTCTTGGCCAACTGGCCATCCACCACGACCCCAGAGGCCGTTTTCCAGCACTGCTATGCAGCATGTCATTCCTCGTCTGTCCGTTCATCCGAGGTTGCCCCATCCCAGGGACAGAATCCGGCACGTCCCCTTGTTGAACTTCCTCTGGTGGATAATTTGAGGTCTCTCTGCAGGTCCTCCCTCTTCCATGAGGCCCTAGAGTATCGCAATGGCCCTTTGATTCCAGGGGAATCTGCAGTGTTCAGTTTTCCAGGTGTTACCTGAAGGCCCATATTGTCACAATGGCACTAAAATGAGAGAGGATCTCCTTTCTAAATGACTTAGTAAATCAGAAGTTTTATCTCAGATAAAAATTATACTCTAATTCTTTTAAGACTACAATTATTTTTAGGAGAGGGAATGTAGATGACACATGTAAATTAATAGAGAGCGTATCGTATCCCCATCTTCAAGAAATTAGCTTACATGCCTCAGAACTCTTCTTTAATAAGAGATTGTTCTGTTTAGAAGAAAGTCAATTAAATATTGTTTAAGCAAAGGGAAGTTCTAAGACACGTCTTAGTTAGTCCTAGAATATTTAATTTAGGAGTTAGAGGTCGGATAGATCAACCAGAGAAGCTACGAGGCCTGATTAGCGAGAAGACCGCTCTCCGAACATGACTGCCCCTCCCAGAAGAAATGACGCTAGATGGTAGTCTTGCTCCATGAATAAAACCGAAGATGCTGTTTGAACCCAAAATCATGACCTAATTCTGGCCTGCTTGTGAAGGGAGGTGGGGTCCTTCAATTGTCATTTTATTTATATTCCAAAATTTATGCTTATTCTTTGATCCATGCATGGCAGAGTACCCCATGTATCCCCAGCTGACATATTAAAGAAATGTTCGATTCAATGGTTTCTGGTTATTGTGTTTAATTCTTTTTTTTAACCCTTTGGTTTCATGAAGTTCCAAAGATATCCCAGGGTTTGTTTAACACCATGAAGTCTTGCCTCTGAGTGCCCGTCAACCTGCTGCAGATGTGCTGGTTCCAGCACATCCAGTTCAGGTGTGACAGGCTGTTCCCTGGTCCTCTGAGCAAGAGGAGCAGGAGGAGGGACACAGAAGGGCTCTCCTCATGGAGTCTGCATCTCCATGAAGTTCATAGTAGGTGGGAGTTGCCATGCCACTTCCGAGCTTTCTCTGGGGAAGGTGTTTCTCGTATGCACTGCCTCACCATCGCACTGTTGCCACAGCCCCTGACAAAAGTCCAAGTGGTCCTTGTCGCCAGCAAAAATGCTCTTTCTGCCAACAGGGATGAGCCCCAGCACAGGCCAGGAGAGGATGACCCGGGGTGCTGAGCCCGGAGGGATGTTCTGCCTCTTGTGCCCCTCGACCATTGTCAAAATCGCGTGCCCTGGAGGACAATTCAGGAGTCTCCCTGTGAAAGAAAAAGAGAAATCTGGAAGTTTTGGCTTTGTCTTGCAGTTGTTTTGTCAGCCTGGGGTGTCAATGAACAGCAAGAGATTTCTGTGCTGGTATCTTTGGTGTGGGAAGAATCTTTGTTTGTATGCAATTTTGGGAGTCGGTCTGGCAGTTGGGAGGGAGGTGGGAAAACAAGAAAAACAGCCCTTATCAGCATGAAAGAAAGCCATCAAGCTTTGGCTTTGTGGTGCAGATGGTTTGTCAACCTGAGACTCCATGGGGAGCAAGAGCTTTCTGTGCTGGCATCTTTGATGTGGGAGGAATCTTTGTTTGTATGGAATCTTAGAAGTCAAGCTGTCAGTTGGGAGAGAGGGCTGAAAACAGGAAACAACAGCCATTATCCGCAGGAAAGAAAGAGTGCAGGATTTGGCTTTCTGTATGTAGTTCGTGGGCGAACATGGGCACTCCTTGAACAGCAAAAGCTTTCTCTGCTATCACCTTTGGTGTGAGAGGAATCTTTGTTTGTAGGAAATTTTCGGAGTCGGTCTGTCAGAGGCAGGTCTGAAAAATGGAAACAACAGTCCTTATCGCCAGGAAAGTATGCCAGCAAGCCTTGGCTTTGTGCTGCAGCTGGTGTGTCACTCTGGGTACTCCATGGGGAGCAAGAGCTTTCTGTGCTGGCATCTTTGCTGTGGGAGGAATCTTCGTCTGTATGCAACCTTGGGGATCGGTCTGACAGTTGGGAGGTAGGTCTGAAAACAGGAAATGACAGCCCTTATCACCAGTAAAGAAAGCCTGGAAGCTTTGGCTTTGTGATGCAGGTGGTTTGTCATCCTGGAGACTCCATGGGGAGCAAGAGATTTCTGTGCTGGTATCTTTGGTGTGGGAGGAGTCTTTGTTTATATCCTGTTTTGCGTGTCGGGCTGGCAGTTGGGTGGTAGGGCTGAAAATGGGAAATAACAGCCCTTATTGCCAGGAAAGAAAGCTGAGCGGAGTCAGCGCTAATTGGTCAGCAACACCCTAACCCTACCCCTAACCCTAACCCTAACCCTAACCCTAACCCTAAACCTAGTAGCTTGCAGTCTCTTTTTTAGGGTTAGAGTTAAGGAGAAGGGTTTGCGCATAGCTTGCAGTTACTGTGTGGACCAATCAGCGCTGACTCTGCCCAGCCAGTGACGCGGACCAATCAGCGCTGACTCTGCCTCTTGACTCCGCTTTGTGGGTGGGGCCAGTGCTCTATATAAGCAGAGTACATACCAGACGGCGGTGGGTATTCTGCTAAACACGCAACAGAACAGCAACAACAAAACCAGACACCCAAGAGAAAAAGCAAAAGATTCTGACAGCGGTGGGCAGTGAATCGGGCTTAAAGCCTGAGGGAAGCTTTTTGGGCACCGCTGCGTGTCTGCAATGGGCTAAACCCGCGATTGTTAGACCATGCATTGAGGTAGATTCTGCCTAACGCTAACCCTAACCCTTATCCTAACCGTAACCCTAACCCTAACCATAACCCTAATACTAAGATTAACCCTAACCCTAAACCGTAACTTTAACCCTAACCCTAACCCTAAACCTAACATTAACCGTAACCCTAACCCTAACCCTAACCCTAACCCTTGTAGCTTGCAGTCTCTTCTTTAAGGTTAGGGTTAGGGAACTGTCTTTTTGCATAGCTTGCAGTCTCTTTTTTAAGGTTAGTGTTAGGGAACCGGGTTTGCGCATAGCTTGCAGACTCTTGTTTAAGGTTAGGGTTAGGGAAAAGTGTTTGCCCATAGCTTACCGTGTCTTTTTTAAGGTTAGGGTCAGGGAAAAGGGTTTGCTCATAACTTGCAATCTCTTTTTTAGGGTTAGGGTTAGGGAAAGGGGTTTGCGCAGAGCTTGCAGTCCCTTTTTTAAGGTTAGGGTTAGGGAAAAGGGTTTGCGCATAGCTTGCAGTGTCTTTTTTAGGGTTAGCGTCAGGGAAAATGGTTTACTCATAGCTTGCAGTCTCTTTTTTAGGGTTAGGGAAAAGGGTTTGCGCATAGCTTGCAGTGTCTTTTTTAGGGTTAGCGTCAGGGAAAATGGTTTACTCATAGCTTGCAGTCTCTTTTTTAGGGTTAGGGAAAAGGGTTTGCGCATAGCTTGCAGTGTCTTTTTTAGGGTTAGCGTCAGGGAAAATGGTTTACTCATAGCTTGCAGTCTCTTTTTTAGGGTTAGGGAAAA
>NW_016690664.1:11073-12466 GCF_001604755.1 Lepidothrix coronata
ATATGATTCCGTTCTCACGCCTCTATGCTCCATTGATCATCTAATTCAAAAGTACCCCCCTTACAGGGGTCAGTGCTCTATATAAGCAGAGTACATACCGGATGGCGGTGGGTATTCTGCCAGACATGCAACAGAACAGCAACAGCAAAAACAGACACCCAAGAGAAAAAGCACAAGATTCTGACAGCGGTGGGCAGTGAATCGGGCTTATAGCCCGAGAGGGGCTTATTGGGCACCGCTGCGTGTCTGGAATGGGCTAAACCCGCGTTTGTTAGATCGCACATTGAGACAGATTCTGCCCAACCCTAACCCTAACACTAACCCTAACCCTAACACTAACCCTAACCCTAATCCTAACCCTAACCCTAACCCTAACCCTAACCCTAACTCTAACCCTAACCCTAACCCTAACCCTAACCCTAACCCTAACCCTAACCCTAGTAGCTTGCAGTTTCTTTTTTAAAGTTGGGGTTAGGGAACAGGGTTTGCATATAGCTTGCAAACCCATAGCATTATGGGTTTATTATTTTATTATGGGTTTATTATTTTATTATGGGTTTATTATTATTTTTTAGCATTATGGTCAGGGAATAGGGTTTGCGCTTAGCTTGCAGTCTCTTTTTTAAGGTTACAGTCAGGGAAAAGGGTTTGCGCATAGTTTGCAGTCTCTCTCCTAAAGTTAGGGTTAGGGAACAGGCTTTGGTCATAGGTTGCAGTCTCTTTTTTAAAGTTGGGGTTAGGGAACAGACTTTGTGCATCGCTTGCAGTCTCTTTTTTAAGGTTGGTGTTAGGGAAAAGGGTTTCGCATAGCTTGCCATGTCTTTTTTAGGGTTAGTGTCAGGGAAAATGGTTTGCTCATAGCTTGCAGTCTCATTTTTAGGGTTAGGGTTAGGGAAAAGGGTTTGCGCATAGCTTGCAGTCTCTCTTTTAAGGTTCGGGTTAGGGAACAGGCTTTGGGCATAGCTTGCAGTTACTATGTGGACCAATCAGTGCTGACTCTGCCCAGTAGGCACAGCCAGTGACGGAGAACAATCAGAGATGACTCCGCCTCTTGACTCCGCCCAGTGGGCGTGGGCAGTGCTCTATATAAGCAGAGTACATACCAGATGGCGGTGGGTATTCTGCCAGACACGCAACAGAACAGCAACAGCAAAAGCAGACACCCAAGAGAAAAAACAAAAGATTCTGACAGCGGTGGGCAATTAATTGGGCTTATAGTCCGAGAGGGGCTTATTGGGCACCGCTGTGTGTCTGCAATGGGCTAAACCCGCGATTGTTAGATTGTGCATTGAGACAGATTCTGCCTAACCCTAACCTAACCCTAAACCCTAACCCTAAAGCTAACCCTAACCCTAAACCCTAACCCTAACCCTAACGCTAACCCTAACCCTAA
>NW_016690664.1:14112-15609 GCF_001604755.1 Lepidothrix coronata
CTTTTTTAGGGTTAGGTTCAGGGAATAGGGTTTGCAAAAGCGTGCAATCTCTTTTTTGAGGTTAGGCTCAGGAAAAAAGGGTTTGCACATAGCTTGCAGTCTCTTTTTTAGGGTTAGGTTCAGGGAATAGGGTTTGCAAAAGCGTGCAATCTCTTTTTTGAGGTTAGGCTCAGGAAAAAAGGGTTTGCACATAGCTTGCAGTCTCTTTTTTAGGGTTAGGTTCAGGGAATAGGGTTTGCAAAAGCGTGCAATCTCTTTTTTGAGGTTAGGCTCAGGAAAAAAGGGTTTGCACATAGCTTGCAGTCTCTTTTTTAAGGTTAGGTTTAGGGAACCTGGTTTGCGCATAGCTTGCAGTCTCTTTTATAAGGTTAGGGTTAGGGAAAAGGGTTTGCGCATAGCTTGCAGTCTCTTTTTTAGGGTTAGGGAACAGGGTTTGCACATATCTTGCAGTCTCTCTTTTAAGGTTCGGGTTAGGGAACAGGCTTTGGGCATAGCTTGCAGTTACTGTGTGGACCAATCAGCGCTGACTCTGCCCAGTAGGCGCAGCCAGTGACGCAGAACAATCAGCGCTGACACCGCCTCTTGACTCCGCCCAGTGGGCGGGGCCAGTGCTCTATATAAGCAGAGTAAATACCGGATGGCGGTGGGTATTGTGCCAAACACGCAACAGAACAGCAACAGCAAAAGCAGACACCCAAGAGTAAAAGCAAAAGATTCTGACAGCAATGGGCAGTGAATCGGGCTTATAGCCCGAGAGGGGCCTATTGGGCTCCGCTGCGTGTCTGGAATGGGCTAAACCTGCGATTGTTAGATCGCACATTGAGACAGATTCTGCCTAACTCTAACCCTAATCCTAACACTATACCGTAACTCTAACCCTAACCCTAAACCCGAACCCTAACCCTAAGCCTAACACTAAACCCTAACTCTAACCCTAACCCTAACCCTAACCCTGTACCCGAACCCTAACCCTAACCCTAACCCTAACTCTAACCCGAACCCTAACCCTAAACCCTAACCCCAACCCTAACCCTAACCCTAACCCCAGCCCCAACCCCAACCCCAACATCAACCCCAACCCCAACCCCAACTCCAACCCCTAACCCTAACCCTAATCCTAAACCTAAACCCTAACCCTAACCCTAAACCCTAACCCTTACCCTAACCATAACCCTAACCCTAAGTCTTGGCAGCATTGGGACCCACGGGGACTTCAGTCGCCCTTCCCGGTGACACATGTGGCTCCTTGACCCTTTTTGCCATGCCAAGGCCACCATGAGGAAATGCCACTGCTACCACCCACCCCTGCACACCATCCGGCCCAACCCCTTAAAGTCTCGTGTCCCCTGTGTCCCTGCACCCCCATCAAGAGCAGGATTTTGGTGCCAACACCCTCAAGAGGCAATTCCCTTCCATGGGAAGTAAAGCAGTAGGAATGTGACAAGGCTTTGGATTCTTTGGGTCAAGGTCAGTGGTGTGGGCTGGCACAGCCAACAG
>NW_016690664.1:16355-19853 GCF_001604755.1 Lepidothrix coronata
AGCAAAAGCTAAAGATACAGAGCAAAAGCTGAGGTGCCTTAGGTGCTCTGGCTTAATTAAAATGCTGCAAAAGCTGAACTAAAGGCTGCAAAACACGATCTACTTGGTTGAAAAAGTGCAAGAAGCACGCTACAGGAGTCAAGCCGCTTTAAGTGAAAATCTGCTGGAGGCAGGTTGCTTTAATAAAAACTAACCATGTTTTTTAAAACACTTAGGATGATCTATTTTTAGCAAGAAAGCGGGCCCTTCAATATAAAAAGTGTTACAGACAAATGGCCTTAATTAGACATGTCCCTTTTATAGAAAAGCACTGCTCTACAGCAAGGCCTTATCCTCCCAAAGAAGGTAAAGACTGGTGAACCAGCCGATGGGTTTTCAGACCTCACCTAGCCTTTAATTAAACCCTGCTACACATTTCATACCAGCTACCAGGATATTTATGGGGTGCCCAGTGTGGCATCTCGCTGCTGCTGCTGCTGCTGAGGGAGCTGCTGCTTCCCTGTTCCTCTGTTCCTCTGCCCCTCTGCCTGCCAGTTTGCTCACCTGACACTGTGGTCCTACAAGCTCCTGTGCCTGCTTGGGTGCTGTAGGCTGTGCCAGCCCACACAACTGACCTTGACCCAAGGAATCCAAAGACTTTTCACATGTCCCATGGAAGTAAAGCACCAAAATCCTGCTCTTGAGGGGGGTGCAGGGACACAGGGGACATGAGGCTTTAAGGGGCTGGGCTGGATGGTGTGCAGGGGTCGGTGCAGCAGTGGCATTTCCTCATGGTAGCCCTGGCATGGCAAAAAGGGCCAAGGAGCCAGATGTGTCACCGGGAAGGGTGACTGAAGTCCCCGTCGGTCCCAACGCTGCCCAGAGTTAGGGTTAGGGTTAGGGTTAAGGGTTTAGGTTTAGGGTTAGGGTAAGGGTTAGGGTAAGGGTTAGGGTTAGGGTTTAGGGTTAGGGTTAGGATTGGTGTTACGTAGAATCTGTCTCAATGCGCGATCTAACAATCGCGGGTTTAGCCCATTCCAGACACGCAGGGGTTCCCAATAAGCCCCTCTCGGGCTATAAGCCCGATTCACTGCCCACCGCTGTCAGAAGCTTTTGCTTTTTCTCTTGGGTGTCTGCTTTTCTGTTGCTGTTCTGTTGCGTGTCTGGCAGAATACCCACTGCCGTGTGGTGTGTTCTCTGCTTATACAGAGCACTGACCCTGCGCACTGGGCGGAGTCAAGAGGCGGAGTCAGCACTGATTGTTCCGCGTCACTGGCTCTGCCTACTAGGCGGAGTCAGCCTTGATTGGTCCACACAGTAACTGCAAGCTCTGCCCAAAGCCTGTTCCCTAACCCTAACTTTAAAAGACAGACTGCAAGCTATGCGCAAACGGCTTTCCCTAACCTTAACCTTAAAAAAGAGACTGCAAGCTATTCACAAAACCTTTTCCCTGAAGCTAACCGTAAAAAACAGACGGCAAGCTATGCGCAAACCCTATTTCCTGACTCTAACCCTAAAACAGAGACTGCAAGCTATGTGCAAACCCAGTTCCCTTACCCTAAACTTAAAAAAGAGACTGCAAGCTATGCACAAAGCCAGTTCCCTAACCCTAACCATAAAAAAGAGACTGCAAGCTGCTACGGTTAGGGTTAGGGTTAGGGTTTAGGGTTAGGGTAAGTGTTAGGGTTAGGGTTAAGGTTAGAATTAGGGTTAGGGTTAGGTTTTCGGGTTAGGGTTAGTGTTAGGGTTAGGGTTAAGGTTAGGGTTAGAATTCAAGTTAAGGTTAGGGTTACGGCTAGGGCTAGGGCAAGTTTTAGGGTTAGGGATTAGGGTTAGGGTTAGGCAGAATCTGTCTCAATGCGTGATCTAACAATCCTGGGTTTAGCACATTGCAGTCATGCCGCGGTGCCCAATAAGCCCCTCTCGGGCTATAAGCCCGATTCACTGCCCACCGCTGTCAGAATTGTTTGCTTATTCTCTTGGGTGTCTGCTTTTGCTGTTGCTGTTCTGTTGTGTGTCTCGCAGAATGCCATCCGCCGTCCTGTGTCTACTCTGCTTTTACAGAGCACTGGTTCCGCCCACTTGGCAGAGTCAAGAGGCAGAGACAGCACTGATTGGTCCGCATCACTGGCTCCGTTTACTGGGCGGAGTCAGCCCTGATTGGTCTGCACAGTAACTGCAAGCTCTGCCCAAAGCCTGTTCCCTAACCCTAACCTTGAAAGAGAGACTGCAAGCTATGCGCAAACCTTTTTCCCTAACCCTAATCCTAAAAAAGAGACTGCAAGCTATCTGCAAATCCTTTTCCCAGACCCTAACCGTAAAAAAGAGACTCCAAGCTATGCGCAAACCCTATTCTCTGACCCTAACCCTAAAAAAGAGACTGCAAACTATGAGCAAACCCTTTTCGCTAACCCTAACCTTAAAAAAAGGACTGCAAGCTATGCGCAAAACCAGTTCCGTAACCCTAACCTTAAAAAAGAGACTGGAAGCTACTAGGGTTAGGGTGAGGGTTAGGGTTAGGGTTAGGGTTAGGGTTTAGGGTTAGAGTTACGGTTCGGGTTAGGGTTAGGGTTAGGTTTAGGGTTAGGGTTAGGGTTAGTGTTAGGGTTAGGATTAGGGTTTAGGGTTTGTGTTAGGCTTAATGTTAGGGTTAGGCAGAATCCGTCTAAATGCGCGATCTAACAATTGTGGGTTTAGCCCATTCCAGACACGCAGCGGTTCCCAATAAGCCCCTCTCGGGCTATAAGCCCGATTTACTGCCCACCGCTGTCAAAATCGTTTGCTTTTTCTCTTGGGTGTCTGCTTTTGCTGTTGCTGTTCTGTTGCGTGTCTGGCAGAATACCCACTGCCGTCCTGTGCCTACTCTGCTTATATAGAGCACTGGCCCTGCCGACTGGGCGGAGTCAAGAGGCGGAGTAAGTGCTGATTGTTCCGCGTCGCTGGCTCCGCCTATTGGGCGGAGTCTTCCCAGATTGGTCTGCACAGTAACTGCAAGCTATGCCCAAAGCCTGTTCCCTAACCCTAACCTTAAAAGAGAGGCTGCAAACTATGTGCCAACCCTTTTCCCTACCCTAACCCTAAAAACGAGACTGCAACCTAGGCGCAAACCCTGTTTCCTAACCCTAAACTTAAAAAAGAGCGTGCAAGCTATGCACAAAGCCAGTTCTGTTACCCTAAACTTAAAAAAGAGACTGCAAGCTACTAAAGTTAGGGTGAGGGTTAGGGTTAGGCTTATAGTTAGAATTAGGGTTAGCGTTAGGGTTAGGGCTAGGGCTAGGCTAGGGGTTAGGGTTAGGGGTCAGGGTAAGGGCTAGGGTTAGGGTTTAGGGTTAGGGTTAGGGTTAGCAAGGGTTAGGGTTAGGGTTAGGGTTAGAGTTATGGTTAGGGTTAGATTTAGGGTTAGGGTTAGATTTAGGGTTAGGGTTAGAATTAGGGTTAGGGGTAGGGTTAGGGTTAGGGTTAGGGTTTAGGGTTAGGGTTAGGGTTAGCAAGGGTTAGGGTTAGGGTTAGGGTTAGAGT
>NW_016690664.1:26244-29502 GCF_001604755.1 Lepidothrix coronata
GCTGTCAGAATCGTTTGCTTTTTCTCTTGGGTGTCTGCTTTTGCTGTTGCTGTTCTGTTGCATGTCTGGCAGAATACCCACCATCGCCCGGTATGTATCCTACTTATATAGAGCACTGGCCCCGCCCCCTGGGTGGAGTCAAGAGGCGGAGTCAGCGATTATTTGTCCACACAGTATCTTGAAGCTATGCGCAAAACCTTTTCCCTAATCATAAAAAAGAGCCTGCTAGCTACTAGGGTTAGGGTTAAAGCTTGGGTTAGGGTTAGGGTTAGGGTTAGGGCTTAGGGTTATGGTTAGGGTTAGGTTTAGGGATAGGGTTAGGGTTAGGGTTAAAGTAAGGTTTAGGTTTAGGGTTAGGGTTTTGGTTAGGCTTCGGGTTTAGGGTTATGGTTAGGGTTGGGTTTAGGGATAGGGTTAGGTTTAGAGTTAACAAGGGATAGGTTTAGGGCTAGGGTTACGGTTAGGCTTAGGGTTAAGGTAGGGTTAGGGTTAGCAAGGGTTAGGGTTAGGTTTACGGTTAGGGTTAGGGTTAGCAAGGGTTAGGGATACGGTCAGGGTTAGGGTTACCGTCAGTGTTAGGGTCAGTGTTAGGTTTACATTTAGGGTTACGGTTAGGGTTAGGTTTAAGGTTAGGGTTAGATTTTGCAGGGGTTAGGGTTAGGGTTAGGGTTAGGGTTATGATTAGGGTTCGGGTTATGTTTAGGGTTTGGGTTCGGGTTAGGGTTAGGGGTTAGGGTTCAGGGTTCAGGATAAGGTCAGGGTTATGGTTAGGGTTAGGGTGAGGGTTAGGGTCAGGATTAGGCAGAATCTGTCTCAATGTGAGATGTAACAATCGCAGGTTTAGCACATTCCAGACACGCAGCGGTGCCCAATAAGCCCCTCTCGGGTTATAAGCCGGATTCACTGCCCACCGCTGTTAGAATCTTTTGCTTTTTCTCTTGGGTTTCTGCTTTTGCTGTTGCTGTTCTGTTGCAGGTCTGGCAGAATACCCACCGCCGCCCGGTATGTACTCTGCTTATATAGAGCACTGGCCCCGCCCACTGGGCGGAGTCAAGAGGCGTAGTCAGCCCTGATTGTTGCGCGATCAGCGGAACAATACTGCAAGCTATGTGCAAAACCTTTTCCCTAACCCTAACCCAAAAAAAGAGCCTGCAAGCTACTAGGGTCAGGGTTAACGTATGGGTTAGGGTTAGGGTTAGGTTTTAGGGTTATGATTAGGGTTAGGTTTAGGGAGAGGGTTAGGGTTAGGGTTAGGGTAGGGTTACGAAGGGTTTGGGTTAAGGTGAGGGTTAGGGTTTAGGGTTAGTGTTAGGGTTAGGGTTAGGGTTAGGGCTAGTAAGGGTTAGGGTTAGGGTTATTGTTAGGGATAGGGTTAGGGTCAGAAAGGGTTGGGGTTTAGGGTTAGGATTAGGGTTAAGGTTAGCAAGGGTTAGGGTTTGGGTTAGGTTTAGGGTTAGGTTTAGAGTTAGCAAAGGTTAGGGTTAGAGCTAGGCTTAGGGTTAGGGTTAGGGTTATTGTTATGGTTAGGGATAGCAAAAGTTAGGGTTAGGGATAGGGTTACCAAGGGTTAGGGTTAGGGTTAGGGTTACGTTTAGGGTTACGTTTACGGTTAGGGTTAGGATTAGGTTTAAGGTTAGGGTTAGAATTAGTAAGGGTTAGGGTTAGGGTTATCGTTAGGATTAGGGTTAGTTTTAGGTTTATGGTTAGGGTTATCAAGGGTTAGGGTTAGGGTTAGGGCTAGCAAGAGTTAGGTTTAAGTTTAGGGTTTGGGTTTTGGTTAGGGTTAGGGTTAGGGTTAGAAAGGTTTAGGGTTTAGGGTTAGGATTAGGGTTAGGGTTAGCAAGGGTTAGGGTTTGGGTTAGGGTTAGGGATAGGGTTAGGTTTAGAGTTAGCAAGTGTTAGGGTTAGGGTTAGGGTTACGGTTATGGTTAGGGATGGTGAGAGTTAGGGTTAGGGATAGGGTTAGCAAGGGTTAAGGTTAGGGTTACGGTTAGAGCTAGGGTTAAGTTAGGGTTAGGGTTTGGGTTAGCAAGGGTTATTGTTAGGGTTAGGGTTAGTTTTAGGTTTAGGGTTAGGGTTAGGGTTAGGTTTAAGGTTCGGGTTAGATTTTGCAGGGGTTAGGGTTAGGGTTAGGTTTAGGGTTCGGGTTAGGTTTAGGGTTCGGGTTCAGGTTAGGGTTAGGGTGAGGGTCAAGGTTAGGGTTAGGTAGAATGTGTCTCAATGCGTGATCTAACAATCGCGCGTTTAGCCCATTCCAGTCATGCAGCGGTGCCCAATAAGCCCCTCTCGGGCTTTAAGCCGGATTCACTGCCCACCGCTGTCAGAATCTTTTGCTTTTTCTCTTGGGTGTCTGCTTTTGCTGTTGCTTTTCTGTTGCAGGTCTGGCAGAATACGCATCGCAGTCCGGTATGTACTCTGCTTATATAGAGCACTGGCCGTGCCACCTGGGCAGAGTCAAGAGGCGGAGTCAGCCCTGATTGGTGCACACAGTAACTGCAAGCTATGCCCAAAGCCTGTTACCTAACGCTAACCGTAAACGAGAGACTGCAAGCTATGTGCAAACGCTGTCCCCTAACCCTAACCTTTAAAAGTAGACTGCAAGCTCTGCACAAAGGCAGTTCCCTAACCCTAACCTTAAAAAAGAGTCTGCAAGCTGCTACGGTTAAGGTTAGGGTTAGGGTTAGGGTTAGGGTTAGGTTAAGGGTTAGAGTTAGGGTTTGGGGTTAGGGTTTGGGTTTAGGGTTAGGGTTGGGGTTAGGTAGAATCTGTCCCAATGCGCGATCTAACAATCTCGGGTTTAGCTCTGGATCTCTTTCCCCATCCACAGCGTGGGGGAGCCCAGTTCTAGTTCCATCTCCATCTGAAGAACCATTCTGACGTCTTGAGGGGATGGAGAAAGGGAGCTCCAGCGACAGGGTTTTTCAGGCCCCGAGCCTGGAGGGGAGAGGTGCCCTCCCCTCCCCCCAGCACCCGCGTGGTCCCATGGCAGGCACAGAGACAGCACACCAGCGTGGAGAGGAGGCAAGAGGGAGTTTATTGCTGGGGGTGTTACATTTATAGGGTTTAGGGGGATTCACAGAGTAACCAATTAGAAGTCTCAAGGGGCTTACAGGAACACCCAATCACAGGATGGGGTTAACAAGGACCAATGGGGACACCTCAGGACACCTTTCCCAGGACATTCCTGCATGGGACAATAGCTTCACAGGGGGTGTCGGGAAGAAGGAGACAGTGACACTGCAGAAAATACACAAACAT
>NW_016690664.1:29648-31265 GCF_001604755.1 Lepidothrix coronata
ATATTTTGCTTTTTCTCTTGTGTTTCTGCTTTTGCTGTTGCTGTTCTGTTGCGTGTCTGGCAGAATACCCACCGCTTTCTGGTATGTACTCCGCTTATATAAAGCACTGGTCACGCCTCCTGGGTGGAGTCAAGAGGCGGAGTCAGCGCTGATTGTTCCGCATCACTGGCTCCGTCTACGGGGCGGATTCAGCCCTGATTGGTCCACAAAGTGACTGCAAGCTATACCCAAAGCCTGTTCCCTAAACCTAACCTTAATAGAGAGACTGCAAGCTATGTGCAAACCCTTTTCCCTAACCCTAACCCTAAAAACGGGACTGCAAGCTATGTGCAAATCCTTTTCCCTAACCTTCACCTTTAAAAAGAGACTGCAAGCTATGTGGAAACCCGGTTCCCTAACTCTAACCTTAAAAAAGAGACTACAAGCTATGATCAAAACATATTCCGGAAACCTAACCTTATAAAAGAGACTGCAAGTTCTGCGCAAACCCAATTCCCTGACCCTAACCCTAAAAAAGAGACTGCAAGCTATGCTCAAACCCTATTCCCTGACCCTAACCCTAAAAAAGAGACTGCAAGATATACGCAAACCCTATTCCATGACCCAAACCTTAAAGAAGAGAGTGCAAGCTACTAGGGTTAGGGTTAGGGTTAGGGTTAGGTAGAATCTGTCTCAATGCACGATCTAACAATCTCGCGTTTAGCCCATTCCAGACACATAGCAGTTCCCAATAAGCCCCTCTCGGGCTATAAGCCGGATTCACTGCCCACCGCTGTCAGAATATTTTGCTTTTTCTCTTGGGTTTCTGCTTTTGCTGTTGCTGTTCTGTTGCATGTCTGGCAGAATACCCACCACTTTCTGGTATGTATCCTGCTTATATAGAGCACTGGCCCCACCCCCTGGGCGGATCAAGACGCTGAGTAAGTGCTGATTGTTCCGCGTCACTGGTTCCGCCTACTGGGTGGAGTCAGCGCTTATTGGTGCACACAGTAACTGCAAGCTATGCCCAAAGCCTGTTCCCTTACGCTAACCCTAAAAAAGAGACTGCAAGTTATGCGCTAATCCTTTTCCCTGACCCTAGCCCTAAAAAAGAGACTGCAAGCTATGCGCAAACCTTATTCCCTGACCCTAAGATTTAAAGAGAGACTGCAAGCTCAGCGTAAACCCTATTCCCTGACCCTAATCCTAAAAAAGAGATTTCAAGCTCTGTTGAAACCCTATTCTCTAACCCTAACTTTAAAAAAGAGACTGCAAGTTATGTGCAAACTCTGTTCCCTAACCCTAACCTTAAAATGCGACTGCAAGCTACTAGGGTTATGGTTAGGGGTTAGGGTTATGGTTAGGGTTAGGGTTTAGGGTTAGGGTTTAGGGTTAGGGTTAGGGTTAGAGTTAGGGTTAGAGTTAGGTGTAGCAGTGAATCTGATGAGAAACCTGTTTTAACGTCTTAAAATGGCACTTTGTGGTCTCTTTGTAAACACATGTTTCTTCTTCCCAACACGCCCCATGACAACTGTTATCTCCCATGCAGGAGTGTCCTGGGAAGGTGTCCTGAAGTGTTTTTCATTGGACCTTGTTAACCCCTTCCTGTGATGGGGTGTTCCTGTAAGCCCCTTGAGA
>NW_016690664.1:33891-35331 GCF_001604755.1 Lepidothrix coronata
ACTCACACACACTCAGACACACTCTGGCACACTCACACACACTCAGACACACTCACAAACACCCAGACACAGTCAGACACATTCGCACACACTCAGACACACCTGGAAACAATCAGATCCATAAATACATGCTCAGGCACACTGAGACACACTCGCACACACTCAGACACAGTTCCACATAGTCAGACACACTTGAACACACTTGCACACACTCATACACACTCAAGCACCTGCACACTCTCCAACATGCTCAGCCACATAAAGACATGCTCAGACACACTCTGGCACACTCACACACACTCAGACACACTCACAAACACCCAGACACAGTCAGACACATTCGCACACACTCAGACACACCTGGAAACAATCAGATCCATAAATACATGCTCAGGCACACTGAGACACACTCGCATGCACCCACACACTCAGACACAGTTCCGCATAGTCAGACACACTTGAACACACTTGCACACACTCATACACACTCAAGCACACTCAGACGCACCCGCACAGACTCCGACACAGACACACCTGCAAACACTCAGACACCCTCAGACACATAAATACATGCTCAGACACACTGAGGCACACGCAGGCACACTCGCGCACACACAGACACGCTCAAAAACATGCACACACACTCAGACACATAAATACGTGCTCAGGCACACTCAGGCAAGCACAGAAACACTCGCACACACCCAGACACACTCAGATAAAGTCCGCTACGCTCAGAAACACTCAGGCACACCCAGAAACAGTCAGACACACTCGCACACACTCACACACACTCAAACACACAGACACACTCAGGTACACTCAGACAGGTTCAGAAAAACTCAGACACACTCAGACACACTCAGACACACTCGCTCACGCTCAAACACAACTGCAAACACACTCGCTCACACTCAGACACACTCAGACACAATTAGACACACTCAGACACACTTGCACACACCCAGACACAAACAGAAACACTCGCACACACTCACACACACTCAAACACACACAGACACACTCAGGTACACTCAGACAGGTTCAGAAAAATTCAGACACACTCAGACACACTCAGATACACTCGCACACACCCAGACTCATTCGCTCACACTCAGATACGCTCAGACACACTCAGACAGACTCGCACACAGCCAGACACACTTAGACACACTCAGACACACTCGCACACACTCAGACACACTGGCACACACCCAGACACACTCAGGTACACTCAGACAGGTTCAGAAAAATTCAGACACACTCAGACACACTCAGATACACTCGCACACACCCAGACTCATTCGCTCACACTCAGATACGCTCAGACACACTCAGACAGACTCGCACTCAGCCAGACACACTTAGACACACTCAGACACACTCGCACACACTCAGACACACTGGCACACACCCAGACACACTCCGACACGCTCAGGC
>NW_016690664.1:35383-38095 GCF_001604755.1 Lepidothrix coronata
CACACTCAGACACACTCAGACACAATTAGACACACTCAGACACACTCGCACACACTCAGACACACTGGCACACACCCAGACACACTCCGACACGCTCAGGCACACTTATGCACATCCAGACACACTTGCACACACTCACAGCACTCACACACACTCAGACACACTCCAATACACTCAGACACGTTCAGACACACTCAGACACACTCAGAAACACTCAGACACACTCGCACACACTCAGACACACTCAGACACACTGGCACACACCCAGGCACATTCGCTCACACTCAGATACGCTCAGAGACACTCAGATACATTAGCACACAGCCAGAAACAAACATACTCTGACACACTCAAGCACAGTCCCACACACCCAGACACACTCAGATACACTCAGAAACGCTCAGACACACTCAGGCACACTGAGAGACGTACAGAAACATTTGCACACACTCAGACACACCCAGACAGACACAATCAGCCACACTCAGAAACACTCAGACACACTCGCATTTGCTCAGACACAACTGCAAACATACTCGCAAAGACTCAGACACATTCAGACACACTTAGACACACTCAGACACACTCGCACAAACCCATACACATTCGTTCACACTCAGACACACTTAAACACACTCACACATTCTCAGACACAGTCAGGTACACTCAGACACACTCGCACACACTCAGACACATTTGCACACACACAGATATTCTCAGACACACTCAGACACAGTTAGACACACTCGCACACACCCAGACACATTCGGTCACACTCAGATATGCTCAGACACACTCAGACACACTCGCACAGAGCCAGACACACTTAAACACACTAAGGCATACTCAAGCACAATCCCACACACCGAGTCACCCTCAGATACCCTCAGACACACCCAGACACACTCTCACACACTCAATAACACTCACACACTCTCAGACACACTCAGGCACACTCAGACACGCTCACACACACTCAGACACAATTGAACACATTCAAAAACACACAGACACACTGAAACATACCTGAAAGCACTAAGACACACTCAGACACAATTATACACACCCAGACACACTCAGAAACACTCAGATACACTCGCTCACGCTCAGACAAACTGCAAAAACACTCGCACACTCAGACACACTTAGACACACTCACACACAGCCCGACACACTCACACAGAGCCAGACAGACTTAAACACACTCAGACATACTAAAGCACAGTCCCACACACCCAGAAACACTCAGAGACGCTCAGACACACTCAGGCAGACTGAGACACAATTAAGCACACTCCCACACATCCAGACACACTCAGAAACATTTACACGCATTCAGACGCGCTCTCACACACTCAGAAATACTCGCACACACTCAGACACACTCAGGTAAACTCAGACACACAGTTAGACACAACAAGACACATTCACACACACACGGATATTCTCAGAAACACTCAGACACAATCCAACACACTCCCACACACCTGGATACACTCAGATACACTCCGACACTCTCAGACACGCTCAGGTACACCCAGACACACTCACACACAATCACAGAGACTCAGACACACTCAGACACAATCACATACACTCAGAAGCACCTGCAAACACTGACAAACAATCAGACCTGTAAATACAAGTTCGGGCACACTCACGCACACCGAGGCACACCCAGACAGACACACTCAGACACACTCGCACACACTCAGACACACTGGCACACACCCAGACACATTTGCTCACACTCAGATATGCTCAGACACGCTCAGACACACTCGCACACAGCCAGATACACTTAAACACACTCAGACAAACTCAGACACACTCCCACACACCCAGACACATTCAGACATACTCCCACACATCCAGTCACACTCAGAAACATTCGCACATGTTCAGACACACTCTCACACACTCAGAGACACTCACACAATCTCAGACACACTCAGGCACACTCACACACGCTCAGACACACTCACACACACCCAGACACATTCGTTCACACTCAGATGCGCTCAGACTCGCTGAGACACACTCGCACACAGCCAGACACACTTAAACACAGTCAGACACACTCAAGCACAGTCCCACATACCTAGACATGCTCAGCCACACTCAGGCATGCTCAGCCACACTCAGGCACACTGAGAGATGCTCAGACACGCTCCCACACACTCAGACACAATTGAACACACTCCGACACTCAGATACTCTCTCACACACTAAGGCACACTCATACACACTGAGACGCACTAAGACACACTCAGACACACTCATACAGACCCAAACACACTCAGATGCACCTGGACACACTCAGATACACCGAGACACACCTGCAAACACTCAGAAACACCTGCAAACACTCAGAAACAATCAGACCCATAAATATAAGCTCAGGGACACTCAGGCACACTGAGAAAAACCTGCAAACTCTGAGACACACTTACACAGACCCAGGGACACTCTCAGACACACTCAGAAAAAATTAGACACACTGAGACACGCTTGCACACACCCAGACACATTCACTCACACTCAGATATGCTCCGACATGCTCAGGCACACTCACACACAGCCAAAAACACTTAAACACACTCAGACACACTCAAGCACACTGATACATGCCCAGACACACTCGCACACACTCAGACACTCTCAAGCACACCCAAACACACTCAGAAACACTCAGACACACTCGCACACACT
>NW_016690664.1:39398-40976 GCF_001604755.1 Lepidothrix coronata
CAAGCACACACAAACACACTCAGAAACACTCAGACACACTCGCACACACTCAGACACTCTCAAGCACACCCAAACACACTCAGAAACACTCAGACACACTCGCACACACCCAGACACCTTCGCTAACCCTCAGATACGCTCAGACTCGCTGAGACACACTCGCACACAGCCAGACACACTTAAACACTCTCAGACAAACTCAAGCAGAGTCCCACACATCCAGACACACTCAGATACACTCAGACAAGCTCAGACACACTCAGACACACTCAGTCACAATAAAGCACACTCCCACACATCAAGATACAATCAGAAACATTCGCACACACTCACACACTCTCACACAAACTCAGACACACTCTCACACACTCGGACACACTTGCTCACACAAAGACACATTCGCTCTCACTCAGACACACTCAAGCACAGTCCCACAAACCCCGACACGCTCAGCCACATTTAGACATGCTCAGACACACTCAGGCACACTGAGAGATGCCCAGACACACTCGCACACACTCAGACACATTCTCACAGACTCAGAGACACTCAAACACTCTCAGACACAATCAGGCACACTCAGACACTCTTACACACACTCGCACACACTCACAGCCACACTCGGACACACGCAGGCACACTGAGAGATGCTCAGACACACTCGCACACACTCAGACACACTTGAGCTCGCTCAAACAGACTCAGACACACTCGAACACACCCAGACACACTTAAACACTCTCAGACACACCTAAGAACAGTCCCACACACCACACACGCTCAGACACACTCAGGCACACTGAGAGATGCCCAGAAAAACTAGTACACACTCAGGCATACTGGAGCACACTCAAACACACTCAGACACACTCAAGCACATTCCCACAGCTCCAGACACACTCAGAAACATTCGCACATATTCAGACACACTCTCACACACTCAGAGACACTCACAGAATCTCAGACACACTCAGGCACACTCAGACACGCTCAGACACACTCGCACACACCCAGACACATTCGCTCACACTCAGGCAAGCTCAGACACGCTGAGACACACTCACACAGAGCCAGACACACTTAAACACACTCAGACACACTCAAGTACAGTCCCACACACCCAGACACTCACAGCCACACTCAGACACACACAGGCACACTGAGAGATGCTCAGACACACTCGCACACACCCAGACACTTTTGCTCACGCTCAGAGACACTTAGGAAAACCTAGGCCCACTCTGACACACTCGCAGAGAGTTGCTCACACTCTGACACACTCAGACACACTTGAACACACTCCGACACACTCAGATACTCTCTCGCACACTAAGGCACACTCTTAGACACTGAGACGCACTAAGACGCACTGAGCCACACTGCTGCAGACTCCAGCACACTCAGTTGCACCTGCACACAGTCGGACACAATGAGACACACCTGCAAACACTCAGACACACCTGCAAACACTGAGAAAAAAGCAGACCCATAAATATAAGCTCAGGCACACTCAGTCACACTCTCACACACTCAGACACACTCTCACAAACTCGACACACTCGCACACACCCAGACACA
>NW_016690664.1:41467-43813 GCF_001604755.1 Lepidothrix coronata
CAGACACACTCGCACACACCCAGACACACTTGAGCACACTCAAACGAACTCAGTCACACTCTCACACACTGAGACACACTCGCACACACCCAGACACACTTGAGCACACTCAAACGAACTCAGTCACACTCTCACACACTGAGACACACTCGCACACACCCAGACACATTCGCTCACACTCAGACACTTTCGCTCACACTCAGACATGCTCTGACGCGCCGAGACATGCTCGCACAGAGCCAGACACATTTAAACACACTCAGACACACTCAAGCACAGGCCCACACACCCAGACCCTCACAGCCACACTCAGACACACTCGGAAACACTCAGGCACTCAGAGAGATACTCAGACACACTCGCACACACCCAGACACATTTGCTCACGCTCAGAGACACTCAAACACATATAGGGCCACTCTGACACACTCGCACCGAATCGCACACACTCTGACACACTCACACTCAGACACACTTGAACACAGTCCGACACACTCATATACTCTCTCAGACACTAAGGCACACTCAGCCACACTTCTAAAGACTCAAGCACACTCAGATGCACCTGCACCAACTCGGACACCATGAGACAAACCTGCAAACACTCAGACACACCTGCAAACATTGAGAAAAAAGCAGACCCATAAATACAAGCTCAGGGACAGTCAGTCACACTATCACACACTCAGAAACACTCTCACACCATCAGACACACTCGCACACAGTTTCACGCACTCTATTACTATGAGACATACTCACTCAGGAACGCAGAGCTTTAAACGTACTTGTTAACACTCTGACATAGTCCTACCCAATCAGAGATACTGAGAATCTGAGACACAATCATACTAGCTCAGATTACCTGCACAACATCAAAGACATTTCAATCAGACGGACCTGAACGCACTCATAAGCTCTCGAAAACAGTCGGTGGCACACACACTAACACACGGTCAGGTACAGACACACCATAAAATTTCATTCACTGAATGAGACATACTTAGACACCTGGGAAAGCATTACGCTTTACCTATCACAATCAGACACACTCGAGCACCGTGAGGCACTTTTTCAGAAAGTTTTGCACGCTCGCTCTCATTTAGGCACAATAAGAAAGACTCGGAGAGGTCTACAATTACTCGGACGAAAATAAACGTTCACACACAGTCTTAACTCTTGAGGAGACACAGAGTAGCAGAAACTCATTTTTCTTTCCACTCACTTTGAGACATACCCGCATACACACTCTCACTCTTTTCTTCCATAAAGAATCGGATATACCTTCTCCTGTTATAGTTCGAAGAATCTTAAAAAAAATCAGGCAAATTGGTAAACAATACGAGACCTATTTAGTTTGTACTTTTTTGTCTGTTTGTGCGTGTTTTCGAGTGTCTGTGAGTTCGTGCGTATGTTTTTTTTGTCTGTGTTGTAATATGTTCGATTGTGTCTGAGTTGTTGAGAATGTGTGTAAGAGTAGGTAATTTCAGCAAAACTTGTGAGAGTGTGCTTGAGCATCTGTCAGCGTGGTCGAGTGTTCCTGAGTCTGTCTGATTTTGTGTGAATATGTGCGAGTGTATCTCCGTGTGTTTCAGTTGCCGATGTCTTCTGAATTTTCTACGTTTTTCTGGTTTTTTATAATTCTACCAGTTTTATTGTGTTTGTGTGTGTCTGGTTTTAACAAGGCTGTCAGATAGTGTGCGAGAGGATGTGTGCGTGTTTGTGAACCTGTCTACCTTTAAGATTGTCTGGCTTTCTTAGTGAGAATCAATGTGTGTCTGGGTGTGTCATAGTTTGTTAAGAGGTGCACCAAATTTTGTTAGTTTTTGCTTATCTGAGTTTTTTCCATTGTGCCTCTTTTTTGCCCCTGATTGCTACTTTGTATTAGTGTGTACGGGTGTACACAACTTTGTACGATTTTTTCCTCTATGTGTCTAAGTGTTTTTGCAAGTGGTTTTGTTGAAATTTTTCTTTCCGTGTGCAGTTTTTCTGAAGGCGTCTCTGTGTTTCTGAATTTGTCTGGTTGTGTTTGTGTGTATTTGCTTGTGTTTGCTTGTGTCTTTTCTTGTTTAGTCAGAGTGTGTGGCTGAGTCCTAGTGTGTCCGGGAGTGTTCGAGTTTGGATGTTTGCAAGGACATCCTGGCTACTGCGAGTGTGTTTTGGTGTGTTATGCTTGTGCAGCTGTGTTTTTCTGTTCTCCCACATGCACGGGTCTGCTGGCCTTTACAAAATTGTGGATGGGTGTTCTCCTGTGTTCTTGTGCTTATATAAGTAAGCTTGAGTGTGCTCGTGTTTGCACGAGTGCGATTGGTTACATTTGGATGAACCTGGGTGTGTTCCGTTCTGTAC
>NW_016690664.1:45465-47725 GCF_001604755.1 Lepidothrix coronata
TACTCAGCTTTCTTCCTATTCTACTGGACAGCCTGTCTGCTGACGTCAGAACGAAAAAAAGTACTCTTCATCTCACCTAAGAAGCTCAATGAAAGCTCAATGAGCTTTTTCACTCTTCTCAAGGTCAGTCAGGAAAACCAGGTCAGCTACATTTTGCATTCATCCTCACGGCCAGTCTTCACCAACAAAGATTTGAGAAAAGCCTCTACCCACTTTTACTACAAGCACAGTGATGATACAGGGCTTTGGAAATGCGGGTAAGGCCTTCGAGCTTGCGCAATTGATTTTTTTAGGTGAGAAACTTTGATTTGAACTGAACCTTCCCTTTAAAACTAGGGTTCATATGCTGGAGTCGAGCGAGCTTGGAGCGTGGCAGACAGGTCCTCAGGACGTAGGTTTGATTTGAAGTGATCTTCCCTTATATGGATGGCCTTACAGGGCTGAACGAGCTCCATGTACCCCGGTTTAGAGTTTCCTTCTATTCTGCATTAAGACATGTAAATCCACAAAAAAAAATATGGCCTTGCCAGGCAGTTCCCATCATCTCCACAAAACCCTGCTCTCAGGACTGCACTCAGAAGTACCATGGTTGCCCCATCCCCAAGAACTAGACAGCCATCACCTCAGGCAGAAAAGTGCACCCACGAGCACTCTTATGTGCACTCCACCTGCCTCCCCCTCATCTACACACAACTGCAGCACAAACACAGGCACACCTGACACAGGACACGACAAACGTGAGGCGCAATGAGGAGAGAAATTTCTGAGCAAGAAACAGTACTCCAAGAATCGACACACTGTTGAGTGAGAAGACCTAGGCAACTGCGACGGCGAGCTAAGAATGCCCTACGGAAGCCTGCGGAAAGACTCCAAGATAACGGCCTTGGAAAAGAAGGGCCTGTCAAAAAAGCACAGAGGGACGTGCCACAAAGTTATGTGGATGGAAGATTGGGAGGATGCGAAGACCAATACCCCCCTCCTTTACGGTGGATGGCTGGAGAGTTGGCCGATAACAGAGCTGGAAACGTGGACGCAGATTACACCCGACTATAGAATTCCAAGACGCGACTACGATGCAAGATTGCAAATCAAGGAAGAGATTATATGGGCACTATGCCGAGGAGATGTGCAAGATCCCGGGGATGATGCCCAAAGCTTCCTATAAGTTTCTCCGGGGCAGAACGCAATGATATCTAAACTGAGAAACAACGAGACAAGTAAGACGGACTAGACAAACTACGCGACAGAGACCGGAACTGCTCTGCCTTGCACAGCCCAGTCTTGTGCTCAAAAGTAAGCCACTCCCCCTAGGTGTACTACAGGGCCTGTTATTGGACATCTGCCCCCCTCCACTCATTTCTAAAACCATCCCTGCCATTGCCAGCCTGCTATACTCTCCTCTCCGTGACATAGCCCTCCACATATCTTTCCAAGAGTCAGGGATGTGAGAGCCTTCTTCAGCGCAAGAGAAGGTCATCTCGGCTACCTCAGAGGTTCACACAACCGCTGCCTTTCCTCCTTTTCAGCTACTAGAAAGAAGACTTGCAGGAGTTTAGCAGCAGCTCAGCCAGAACCCCAAAATTCCATACTCATGTTCTCCCACGCGGACCAAAGCCATCAGACTCACCGGCTCCAGCCAGAGTCCCAGGCTGCAGCTGTCATCACACGGGATACCTGGGTGATCCACCCGCAAATACCGTGGCATTTCGGAAAGTTCAGTTCACCCTGCTCTTCCTGCCGCCGCCCCGACTCACCTCCAATGCTCCTCTCTTTCCCAAGGCCACCTGGGCAGCACCTGCAAATAGAAAAGGCACGTGCCTCATCGCTGAGCCCTGTAATACTTTGGGATATCTCATCATGCTAGTCTAGACCATCAAATTTTGTCAGCAAAAGCTAGGCATGATTGTACCTTTACAACACCAGGAAAGTGCCATCTACTTCTTTTCTTGGGTCCGTGCTCATTTTGCTCACTAAGGTTAATCTGGCTCACGTCCAGGCTTTTGTTCATAGCTTTTTCCACCAATTGGTACAGAAATGGTCAGGACAGAAAAGTCCTGCTCTCCCTTAGATCTTCTGGCAGCCTGTCGTCTACGCATTAAATCTTGCGGCTACGTGGTTTTCTTCCTAATTAAGAGTATTTTTATTCCCTCTCAGAAAGGCAGCACCAAAGTATTGATTTCCTGTTAATGAATTAAAACACTCCCCTAGGAAAATTTGAGTTTTTACATTCTAAATATACACTCTGTCCCCTAGATTTTAC
>NW_016690664.1:49994-51506 GCF_001604755.1 Lepidothrix coronata
TGAGAGTGTCTGAGTGTTTGCAATTGTTTGTTAGAGTGTCTGAGCATGTGTGAGCGTATGTGAATCTCTCTTGTTTTGTCTTAGTGTGTGAGTGCTCTTGAGAGTGTCTGAGCGTGTCTGACTGTGTCTGAGTTCGTGTAAGCGTTTATGAGTGTGTCTGATTGTGTTCAAGTGTGTAGGAGTGTTGCAAGTGTGTTTGAGAAAATCTGCATATGTGCCAGTGTCTCTGAGTGTGTATGGGTGTGTGAGAGCGTTTCTGAGTGTGTGCGCCTGTGTCTTTCTAGGTGTGCACGAGAGTAACTGAATGTGTCGAGCATATCTAAGTGTATCTGAGTGTGTCTGAGTGTATATGAGTGTTTCTGTGTGTGCCTAAGCATTCCTGAGCATGTATTTATGTGTCTAAGTGTTTTCGAGTGTTTTTCGGTGTGTTGAGTGTGTTTAAGTGTTCATGTGTGTGAGCATATGTGTTTGAGTGTGTCTGAGTGTGTGAGAATGTGTCTAGGCTTGTGTTTGCGTGTTTCTAAGTGTCTCGGACTATGTGTGAGCATGCACTAGTGTGTCTGAGTGTATCTGAGTGTGTCTGGGTGTGTGAGACTGTGCCTCAGTGTGCCTGAGTGTTTCTGATCATGTATTTATGGGTCTGATTGTTTCTCAGTGTTTGCAGGTGTGTCTGAGCGTTTCTGAGTGTTTGCAGTTGTGTATTAGTGTTTCTGAGGATGTGTGAGTGTATCTGAGAATCTCTGACTGTGTCTGAGTGTGTGTCAATGTGTGCGAGTGTGTCTGAGCGTTTCTGGGTGAGTGCGATTGGGTCTGAATGGGTTTGGGTAAGCCAGAGTGTGTTCAAGTGTTTACCTGAGCATGTCTCAGCATGTATTTATGTGTCAGATTGTGTGGGTGTGTATTTGAGTTTGTCTCAGTGTGTTCAAGTGCTTCTGAGTGTGTGTAAATGTGTCTCAGTGTGTCTGGTTCTCGACTAGTGTATCTGAGGTAGGGTTAGGGTTAGGGTTACGGTTGGAGTTAGGGGGTTAGGGGGTTAGGGTTAGGGTTAGGGTTTAGGGGTTTGGGTTAGGGTTAGGGTTAGGGTTAGTGTTAGGGTTGTTGCAAAAAAGTGAAGTTCAGCAATTGGAAGTAGTATGGTTAAGGCTTGATAGAACTGTAGGCCTGAAAACTATGGTCGAAAGGGTAGTTAAGCAACAACCTTGTTCGTAGGAATGGAATGTGCTGAAAAAGTAGGAACAATAATCAAAGGGTTTAGTCGAGCATGTATATAACGATTTGTTACCATGAATATTATTATTGTAATTATGTATGGCCTCAATATGAGACAGGAGGAATACAGTGGCCCAGAAATGGTACTCTGACTCCGGAGATAATAACTCCTTTGATGCAGTTTTTACGGGAAAATGAAAAATGGGATGAAATGCCATATTTAGACTTGTTTTATTATTTAAAGCAAAAGACTGAGTGGCAAGAGGAATGTGGTATGTTGGTATTAAAGGAATCGGATGATAA
>NW_016690665.1:0-7792 GCF_001604755.1 Lepidothrix coronata
ACCAATGGCGAAGCGGGAGGCGGAGATGGGCGGGCATCGCGACCAATGGAAGGGCGGAGGGGGCGGGCGCGCGGGCCGGAGCAGGCCGGGTGGGAGCGGCGCCGCCATTTTGGCGCTCGGGAGCGGCGGCGGCGGCGCCGCGCGGGCAGGTCCGGGCGGCTCGGTGGGGCGGGGCCGAACGGGAGGGGCGGGGAGCACCGGGAGGGGCGGGATTACCGGGAAGGGCAGGCATGACCGGGGAGGGGCAGGAATGACCGGCAGGGCCGGGATTACTGAGAGGGGCGGGGCTGACCGGGAGGGGCGTGTCTTATCGGGTGGAGTGGGGTTGACCGGCAAGGCCGGGTTTACCGGGAGGGGTGGGGCTGACCGGGGCCCCCCGCGCTGATGGGGAGGGGGTGGGACCCAGGGCTGAGCGCGCGTTGTATGCTAATGATGGGGCGGGGCATCACGGGGCTCCTTCCCCCCCTCTTCTGCTGTGCGGGTCTCAGTGACTCCCAGTTCATCCCATTTCCCTCGCAGTCACCCCCTGGACGCTTCCCAGTTTGTCACAGAACCGTCTCTTCTCAGTCCGTCCCAGTACGTCACCGGTTCATTCAGATCCTTTCCAGTTAAACCCAGGCTCTTCCAGTGACCACCCCCAGTGGTCCCAGCTTTCCGTTCCCAGTGCCTCCCAGTCTGACCAGTTGCCGCCCCCACAGGTGTCGGTGCCATGGAGTACGAGCGCAGGTAGGGGGGCCCCAGGGGACCCCGAAACCGAGGACCTGGCGGGGAACATTTGGGGAGCTCTCAGGGGACGCTTGCAGACTCTCCATGGAGGATATTTTGGAGACTTCATAGGGAGCAAAGTGACATTGGGGACTTCGGGTGGGAGGGGACATTTGGGGACCCCACAGGGGACACATACGGGGACATTTGGCCACCTCTGGGGGGTATTTGGTGACCCCCAACGGGGGGTGATTTCACTGAGCACCACCAAGAGGCCATTTGGGTTCCTAGGGGGGAGATGTGGGGACGATCACTGGGGACCCCCAAGGCCGGAGAGGACCTCGGTAGCCTCTGACCCCTCTCCTCTTCACAGGGGTGGCCGTGGGGACCGGACGGGGCGTTACGGGGGGGCCCCGCCCGCCCCCGAGGATGGATCCCGCACCCAGAGGGACCACGACTATCGTGACATGGATTATCGGGGCTATGGGGGACCCCCAGAGGGGCCCCCTGCCCCCGGGACCCCCCCGCAGGTGAGTGTCAAACCCTGAGGGGCCGTTGGGTCACCCTGCGGTGGGTGCTGGGACCCCCCCAACACCTCCCTCTCCCACAGGCCTCCTACGAGGCTGCGGAGCCCCCCCGGAAGCGGGACCCCCCCCGGGACCCCCCCGTGGCTCCCGCGCTGCCCTTCGGCGCCGACAGCGACTACCGGGACCAGGATTACCGGGAGGGCCCCGAGGAGGAGCCGCGTGCCAGCACCATCGTCATGCTCAGGATGCTGCCCCAGGCGGCCACCGAGAACGACGTGAGCCCCCAGCCCCCACCATGGCCCCGCCCCCACAGCAGCCCCGCCCACACCCGGCATGGACCCACCCCATGTGCGGGTGGTCCCACCCCATGTGCGGGTGGTCCTACCCCATGTGTGGGTGGTCCCACCCCATGTGTGGGTGGTCCCACCCTCTGCCATGGATGACTCTGCCCTGTGTGTGAGATGGCTCTGCCCCTGCCAGGGATGGTGCCACCCCAACCCACTGAGCCTCACTCCCATTCAGAGTGGCCCTATTCCTTCCTTAATGCCCCTGCCCTGTGTTTGAGGGGGTTTCCCCCCCCCTTTTTGCTGAGCCCTGCCTGTGTTCTCACTGGCCCTGCCCCCTCCCCACTGAGCCCCACCCCAACCCAGCCTGGCCCCGCCCTCTGAGCCCCGCCCTTGTGAGGACAGTGTCCCTTCAAATCCCACCAGGGCTCTCCACCAGCAGCTCCCGAGTGTCCATGGAGGGCCCTGGGAAGGGTTGGCCACGCCCCTCCCCTTGGCCCCGCCCCAAATTCAGCTCTACCCCAGGAAACCACACCCCCTTTCTCTTAGGCCACACCCCCCAGTACTGACAGTTCACGTTGGGAACGTTTGGGAACCCCCTGGAGACACGCTGGGGTCTCTTGGGTGGGACCTGGGCAAGTTTTGGGGTGTTTGGAGTCCCCCTGTGTTCCTCCTGATGTGGTTCTGTCCCTGTGTCCCCCCAGATCCGTGCACAGCTCCAGGCCCAGGGGGTGCAGCCTCGCGAGGTGCGGCTGATGCGCAACAAGTCCTCAGGTGAGTCTCACCTGGGCTCGTTCTGCACATCTGGGCCCTTCTCTGCACATCTGGGCTCTGCTCTGGGGGAGGGGTGGGCACCTGGATCCCCTTTAGGGGGTGGGGGGGGGCACCCAGACACTTGGATCCCTCGGAGGGGGTTGGGTTGATGCCATGCCCATGCTGGGGGGCACCCAGGGGTGCTGGTCGTATCCCCAGAGGCACCCAGGGATGCTTGTCCCATTTTTAGGAGCGCCCGGGAGTTCTGTTCCTGTTCCCCAGATGTGCTTCTGCCAGGCTTAGGGGGCACCCGGGGTGCCAGGCTTGTTTCTAGGGACAGCCAGGGGTGTGGCACCAGGCTCAGGGGGTATCAGAGCTGCTGATCCTGTCCCCAGGAGCACCCAGGGGTGCCTGTCCCCTCTCTAGGAGCACCCAGGGGTGCTGGTCCAGTTTCCCAGGGGCACCCAGGGGTGCTTTTGCCAGCCTTAGGGGGCACCCAGGGGTGCCAGTCCCATCCTCAGGGGCACCCAGAGGTGCCTGTCCCTTTCAAGGAGCACCCAGGGGTGCTGTGCCATACTTAGGGGGCACCCAGGGGTGCCCGTCCTCTCCCAGGTGGCACCCAGGGGTGCCAGTCCTGTTCCCCAGGGGCACCCAGGGGTGCCAGTCTCATCTCTAGGAGCACCCAGGGGTGCTGATCTGGACTTGGGGGACACCCAGGGGTGCCCATCAGGTCCCCAGGGGCACCCAGGGGTGCTAATCTTATCCCTAGGGAGCACCCAGGGGTGCTGCGCTGGAATTGGGGGGCACCCAGGGGTGCCCATCTTGTTTCTAGGAGCACCCAGGGGTGCTGGTCCTGTTCCCCAGGGGCACTCAGGGGTGCCAGTCCCTTCTTCAGGAGCACCCAGGGGTGCTGGTCCCACATCTAGGGGCACCCAGGGGTGCTGCACCAGATTTGAGGGCCACCCAGGGGTGCCCATCACTTCCCCAGGGGCACCCAGGGGTGCCATCTCCACACCCAAGGGGCACCCAGGGGTGCTGGAGCCCTTCCAGGAGCACCCAGGGGTGCTGTGCTACACAGAGGGGGCACCCAGGGGTGCCAAACCCAAAGCTGGGGGCACCCGGGGGTGCCCATCTTCAGTCCTAGGGGCACCCAGGGGTGCCAGACTCTTCCCCAGGGGCGCTCAGGGATGCTGAGCCCTTCCCAGGGGGCACCCAGGGGTGCCCAGACTCTCGAGGGGGCTCAGAGGGGTCTGTAGGAGCTCCCGGGTTTCCTTGGGGGGTCCCAGAGGGGTCCCGGGATCACCCAAACCCAACGCAGGGGATTCCAGGGGTGCCCATCCCCACCCCGTGGGGTCCTGGGAGCACCCAGGGGGGCCCTTCCCCACCCAGGGGGTCCCTGGGTGCCCCCCCAACCCCCCGCCCGTTCCAGGTCAGAGCCGCGGCTTCGCCTTCGTCGAGTTCCACCACGTGCAGGAGGCGGCGAGATGGATGGAGGCCAACCAGGTGGGGGAGGGGCAGGGGGGGGGAGGGGCTTGAGGGGTGTGCCTGGGCCTCGTGGGGGGGTACTGGTGTTACTGGTCTGTACTGGTGTCCCGGGTGTCAGGGGCCATGTTTGTTTCCTTGTGACCCTGTGAGCATCGTGTGACGGCCTGGGGTGCCCCTGTGTGGGATCTGAGCCCCTGGGTGACACCCTGGGGTGCCCCTGTGTGGGACCTGAGCCCCTGGGTGACACCCTGGGGTGCCCCTGGGTGGGATCTGAGCCCCTGGGTGACACCCTGGGGTGCCCCTGTGTGGGATCTGAGCCCCTGGGTGACACTCTGGGGTGCCCCTGTGTGGGAACTGACATCCTTGGCTGAGGACTGAGCCCCTCGTGCGAGACCCTGGGGTGCCCCTGAGTGCTTTGTGTGACAGACTCCGGTGGGTCTGTGGGGGAACTGGTGTCTGGGTGGCACCCTGGGGTGTCCCTGTGTGCGGACTGAGCCCCTTTTGCGAGGGCAGAGCTCCTCGGGTGCCCCCCTCGGGTGCCCCCCGCGCGCTGCAGTGCAGGAGGATGGTTGTGAGACCCTCGTGCAAACGCTGAGCTCCTCGTGCCCCCCGGGGCAGCTTTGTGCCAGCCCTGGGGTGGTCTGGGCGAGCCTTGGGGTGCTCTGAGGGCTGTGGTGTGAGGGCAGCCGTGAGCCCTGGTGGTGCCAGCCCTGGTGGTCCTCGAGCCTGCCTTGGCCCAGCCCTGGTGCGTTCTGGTGGTCCCTGGTGTGCCCCTCCGTGCTGGCTCCTGGGTGGGGCCCTGGTGCCAGCCCTGGGGCGGGAGCTGTGCCCGCTGGTGCCAGCCCTGGTGTGGAGCCTCGTGCCCTTCGTGTGTGGGCTGTTCTGAGGGACGGTGGGAGGCCTCGTGCCCTCGTGGTGGGAGCCCTGGTTCCCCTGTGTGGGCTCTGGTGCAGCCCTGTGCTGGTGCTGGTGCAGGTCCTTGTGCCCTCTGGGGCAAATCCTGGGGCAGATCTCTGTGTGAGGCCTCGGGCAAGGCTGGGGGCCCTGGGGAGAACCCCAGGGGAGCCCTGGTACCCCCTCGTGCCCCCCGGTGCCCCCAGTGTGAGGGCTGTGTGACCTGGTGCCACCACTGAGCCCCTGGTGCTCCCTGATTCAAGTCTTGGTGCCCCCCTGTGCTGGTTTACAGGTAAACTGGCAGGAGAACCGAACCCAACTCAAAGGGAAGTGTAAGTCAGAGTTACAATTAATTAACAATAGCGCAATAAATACAATTATACGGACAAACAATTGGTTTTAACCCACAAAACGCAGCTGTATAACCCAGCAGCCTGGGGCACGAACAGAGTGGTGTTTGTTGGCCCCCGTGCTGAGCCCCACGTGGTCCCCTGAGCCCAAAGGAACAGGAAAGGAAGGGCTGTTGGTGAGAGTGCTGGTCACAGTCTGGTCGAGGGTGGTGGGCGCAGTCCGGTCGAGGTTCTGGTCCTCTGGATCCAAGGAGTGGGGCCCAGAGGTGCCAAGACCCCAAGATTACACACCCTCAGGTTGGAGTGGGAGAGCCCAGTCCCTCCCCCAGGGCAGGGAGTTCCACAAGGGGTGATTGCGAGCTGTGAGATACTTTTGGAATCCTTGGTGGCCCGTTAGCAGAGGTGACCCCTCAGGTGTGGAGGTGCTACCGGCTCCCTGGAGGGGAGTTATCCCACCTGAGGTATTGGTGTGAGGACAGGAACATCCTCCTGTCTCACAGGCTTCCTGACACCCAGGTTGTGTCCTGAGGGATCGGGTGTGCTCTGGGCAGCTGCTGCAGGTGGTCTGTTGTTACCAGTTCCTAGGAAATGACGTGGAGGGTGTAGAACCCCGAGTTTGGGTTACACCCACCCAGTGCTGAACTGCTCCCGGCTGCTCTAACTAGGACACCCCCACCATGAGCTCTGATGCCCCCCAAAAGAAGTCCTGGTGCCCCCTCTGGTGTCCCCCAATACAAGTCCTGGTGCCCCCCTCCTTCGAGCCGTGGTGCCTGCCCCGTGTGCCCCCCCGGCCAGGCTGACCATCCTGGGTCACTGTGTGTCCCTGTGCCCCCCCGACCTGCTCTGTGCTCCCCCTGACTGACCTGTGCCACCCCTGACCTCCCCTGTACCCCCCTACCCCCACTGTGCCCCCCAGGCCGGGCTGACCCTCCTGGGGCACCGCGTGTCCCTGCACTACAGCGACCCCAAACCCAAGATCAACGAGGACTGGCTCTGTGCCAAGGTGAGAGAGCCGGGGGGCATTGGGGTGGGGGGTGTCCTGAGGGGGGAATTTGGGGGGTCCTGGGGGTTCTTGAAGGGATTTCTGGGGGTCCTGGGAGGAATGGGGGGCTTGGGGGGTTCTAGGGAGGGTGCAAAGGGGTTGGTGGGGGCTGTGCAGGGCTTTGAAGGGGTTTGGAGGGTCCGGGGGGCAGACTGGGGGTCCTGGGGAATCTTGGGAGGGTGTCTGAGGGTGTCCAGGGGGGTTTCAGAGTGTGATTGTTTTGGGGTGCTGCAGTTGGGAGGTCTCTGGGCAGGTTTGGGGGTCCGGGGGGCTCTGGGTGTGACGGATTTGTGGGGTCTCAGTGTGGGGTGCAGAACTTCAAGCGACGTGAGAAATGCTTCAAGTGCGGAGTCCCCAAAGCTGGTGAGTGACCCCAAACCCTTGGGATTCACCCCAAAACTCTGTGGGCCCCCTTTCACTCCCCTGCATTGCCCCAAAAGTGGCTGTTCTCACCCCAAAACTATTGGGGTTCTGCCCAACACCCAGGAGATCCCCCAAAGTCTCCTAAACTTGCTCCCGGAGTTGCTCCCAAATTTGCTCCTAAACTACCCTGAGGGGTCCCCGAAACTGCCCTGGGGGTCCCCAAAGCTGTCACAGGGAAAGGGGAGGAGTTTGGGGGTGAACTGAAGAATTTAGGGGCTCGGGTAATGAACTGGGGGGGGGAGGGAATTGGAATTGGAGGGCGGGGGGTGGTTTGGGGTTCACAGCCCCAGTTGGGGGTTTGCCCACAAAATTTGGGGGTGACCATCCAGTGTTGGGGTCCAACCCCCCAGCTGGTGGTTCACCCCCCGTTTTGGGGCTCAGTGGCTGACGGGGGTCCCGGGGGGCTGTTTTGGGGTGCAGAGGCAGAGCAGCGGGGCCCGGGGGGGCCACGGCCGGAGCTGGTGCCGGGAGGGGGGGGGCTGCTGCCCCTCCCCCAGGCCTATGGCCCCACACTGGGGGGACCCCCTGGGGGATCCCAGGGGGGCACCGAGCCCGGAGCCGATAACGCCAATGACAGTGAGTTGGGGGGACCCTCGGGGGGGGGTTAAGGGCATTTTTGTGACGGTCTTTGGGGTTCTGAAGCAATTTGGGGACATTTCAAGGAGTCTTGATGTGATTATGGGGGTCCTGAGGGATGTATGGGGGTTTTGGGGAGTTCTGGGAGAGGTGAAGTGGGACTGGGGGCTCTGGGGGGAGTCTAGGGAGGGCTGAAGGGGCTGACGGGGATCCTGTGTCTTGAAATGGATTAGTGGAGTCTGGAGGGACACGGGGGGATCTTGAAGGGTCTTGGGGTGATTTAGGGGGTTCGAGGGGGCATGGGGGGGCTTTTGGGGTCTGTGGGCAAATCCAGGGGGAATTTGGGGGGTACTGGGGGCCTTGAGGGGGGTTTGGAGGATCTGGAACTGGAGGGGGTGGTCCAGAAGAACCTAAAGACAGATTTAGGAGGGTCTTGAGAGTGTTATTAGAGCCTTGGGGGGTGCCTGCACACCTGGGTCCCCCCCAAACCTGGCTCCCCCTGACACTGTGTGTGTATCCCCCCCTGCCCTGCCCCCCTCAGCCATCATCCTGCGGAACCTGCACCCCCAGAGCAGCCTGGAGTCCATCCTGGCCGCCCTCGCCCCCTTCGCCGCCCTCTCGGCCGCCAACGTGAGGGTCATCAAGGACCGGCAGACGCAGCTCAACCGCGGCTTCGCCTTCGTGCAGCTCAGCACCATCGTGGTGGGGGCCTGGGGGGACCTGGGGGGGCCTGGGGGGACCTGGGGGGGCCTG
>NW_016690665.1:9551-10877 GCF_001604755.1 Lepidothrix coronata
GTGGCCCCGCCCCCACAGGCAGCCCCAGGAGGCGACTCTGCGTGGTCGGGGGGGGAGGAGCCGAACACCGACTTCAGTGGCTTCTACCAATCGGAGGAGCCCTTTGCTGGCCCCGCCCCCACCATCTATAGCTCCGCCTACCTGAAGGGCGTCTCAGCCCCGCCCCCCGGCCCTGCCCTGACGGGCCCCACCCCCAGCAAGGCCGATGGCCCTGCCCCAGGTGAGTGGCCCCTCCCCCTCAGGTGTGTTCGCAGGTGTGGCCCCGCCCCCACAGGCAGCCCCAGGAGGCGACTCTGCGTGGTCGGGGGGGGAGGAGCCGAACACCGACTTCAGTGGCTTCTACCAATCGGAGGAGCCCTTTGCTGGCCCCGCCCCCACCATCTATGGCTCCGCCTACCTGAAGGGCGGCTCAGCCCCGCCCCCCGGCCCTGCCCTGACGGGCCCCACCCCCAGCAAGGCCGATGGCCCCGCCCCAGGTGAGTGGCCCCGCCCCCTCAGGTGTGTTCCCAGGTGTGTTCCCAGGTGTGGCCCCGCCCCCAGGTGTGGCCCCACCCCCCAGGTGTGGTGGCACCTGCCGAGCGTTTGGCGCCCCCTGCAGGTCCGGAGGAGCCGGCGCAGGACCCCGCGGGGGGAGGGGGCGGCCCCTTCTCCCGCCCCCCCCCCGGCGGCCCCCCCTACCCCTCCCCCGCCGCCGAGACCCCCACGGCGACACCCCCGGGAGCCCCTGGACAGGTGGGTCCCCAAAATCGGGGAGGGGTCCCCAAAAGTGAGGGGGGAGGGAGAGCACCCCAAGAGTGGTGGAGGATGGGTGGGGTGTCCTTAAGAGTGGGGGGTGGGAGAGGAGGGGAGGCCCAACAAAGGGGGGAGGGGTTGAGTTTGGAGGGAACCCCAAAAATTGAGGAAGCTGAGGGTGGGCTGCAAGTGGTGAGGGGAAAGGGAGAGCTTAAAATGGGGGAGGGGGGGAATGGAAATGGGGTGGGGGGACCCCAGAAAAGGGCGGACTCAGGGGGACTTGGGGGTTCAGGGGGGATTTTGGGGGTGGGGAGTAATTTTGGGGTCCTTCACCCCCCTCAGGTCTACTCGGGGCCCCTCAAGGCTGAGACCCCGAATGTGGCCCCCAGTGGGCCCCCCCCGGCCGCCCCCCCCAGCACCGAGCCCTATGGCCAGTACCGTGAGTGGGGGCTGGGGGGCTTTGGGGCGTCTTTAGTGGGGGCCTGGGGAGACCTCGAAAGGACTGTTGGGGGCCTGAGGCCTGGGGAGGGGTCCTGGGAGGGGCTTGGGGGGGTCCTGGGCCGGGCAGTTCCGTGTGCCCCCCTCCCCCCCGTG
>NW_016690665.1:15715-19509 GCF_001604755.1 Lepidothrix coronata
GTCACATGGGGGGGCACGGGGGGGGTGGGGACACCCGGGGAGGGGGATCTGAGGGGCATTCCTGGGAAAGGGGGGATCCCAGTGTGGCAGGGGGGGAACTTGGGTGGGCACCCAGCGGACTGGGGGGACATGGGGTCAACTGGGGGGGCCCAGAGCACCCAAGGGTGTTGGGGGGCACCCATGGGGTGGGGGGGGGCACGAGGAGGCAGAGGGAGGGCGAGGGCCATCCATGGGTGCTTTGTGACCCCTCAGTGGGGTGGGGGGCACCGATGGGGCTGGGGGGGCCCAGGGGGTTGGGGGCCCCCCACGGGTGCTGTGTGACCCCTCAATGGGCTGAGGGGCACCCATGGGTGCTGCCCCCCCCAGATGAAGTACCGGGACCGTGCTGCCGAGCGCCGGGAGAAGCAGGGGGGCCCCGACCCCCCCGAGCCCAAGCGGCGCAAATTCGGGGGACCCCCCCCGACCCCTGGGTGAGCACCTGACACACCCCGAGGGCACCCCAGGACTCAGAGGGGAAGGGGGCTGAACATGGAGGGCTGGGGGACCCCAAAAGTGGGAAGGGCCCAACAGCTGAAGGTGGGGTGAATGACCCCGAAATGGGGGTGGGAGGACCCCAAAGGGGGGGGGACCCCAAAAATGGGTGTTATTGGATAGCAGACCCCAAACTGGGCCCCGCAGACTGGGTGCTGTAAGGTGAGGAACCCCAAAAATGTGTGGTGGAGACCCCGAAAGGGGGTACTATGGTGTGGGGGGGGGGTCCCCAAAGTGGGGGTGTTGGACCCTGAAGGTGGGTGCTGCGGGGGAGGGACCCCCAAAACTGGGTGCACAGACCCCAGTGCTGGTGCTGGGGGGTGCTGGGACCCCCAGTGGGATTGGGGTCCCTGGGGCAGTGCAGGATCCCCAGTGACTCCCCCCCCATGGTGCCCCCCAGGGATGCAGAGGGGCCCCCCCGCGAGCCCCCCCTGGGCTGTCGGATGCTGCAGGCCATGGGCTGGAAGGAGGGGAGTGGGCTGGGCCGGAGGAGGCCGGAGGTGACATGGGGGGACAAGGGGGTCAGGAGGGGCACAGGGGACACGGGAGGGATGGGATGGGGGCAAACATGAGTGGGACGTAGGGGGGGTATGAGGGGGCACAGGGAATAGGCTGGGCTGGAGGAGGCTGGAGGTGACACCAGGGGACAGAGGGAGACAAGGGGGACGTGGGAGGACATGAGGGGGCCGTGGGGTGATGGGAACAGGCTGGAAAGGCAGGGGCTGGAGATGACACACGATGGGGGGGATATGGGGACACTGGGGAGGACAAAGGGACTTGGGGGGGGACAGCGGGACATGGGGACATTGGGGACAAGAGAAAAGGGTGGGACAGGGGGACAGGGGGAGACACAGAGAACAGGCCGGGGTGGCAGCTGGAGGTGACACGGGGGGACACTGGGAACACGGGGAGGGGGCGGGGGGTTCACGTTGTGGGGGCTGCACTGCGTGACCTGTGTGACCCCACTGTCCCCACAGGCTCCCACCCGGTCCCGCCCCGGGGGGGTGACACGTTTCAGCGAAGGCCCCTGAGCCCCCCGGACACACCCACTGTGAGGACACGCCCTTCCCTGGACACGCCCTTCCCCGGACGTGCCCACCTGGGTCACGCCCTCCCAGGGGCCACAATGTCTGGGTTCCCCCCAAAGGGGTGTTCCCCGACCCCCTCCAGCCTCACCCTGGGTGAGGGGCCCTCGAGTGGCCCCTCCCCCCAGTGTGGCCCCACCCCTTCCCCCTTTCGGTTTTGGTGGTGGATTTTTTTCTAATAAATGGGTGAAAAAAAGCGGAATTTGGGGCTGGAATGGGGGGAAGGGACGGGCCGCTGGGTCCTTCCTGTGGGTGGGACCCCCGGAGTTCCCTCTCCTCTCCCTCCCCACCGTCCCCCACTTCCCCCCATGGCGCCCGTGGGGCTGATCCTGCTGCTGCTCTGCGCTGCCCTGGGGCCCAGCGGTACTGGGGGGACTGGGAGGGCCTGGGGGCCTGGGGGGGGACTGGGGGGACTGGAGGGGACTGGGGGGACTGGGAGGGCACTGGGAGGACTGGGATGGAGTAGGGGCACTTGGGGTACTGGAGTGGACTAGGAGGGCACTGGAGAGACTGAGGGCACTGGGGGGGGACTGGGAGGGCACTGGGGGGGACTGGGAGGGCACTGGGAGCACTGGAGGAGACTGAGGGAATTCTGGAAGCACTGGGGGCCTGGCAGAGGGAGGGGGAAGTGGAGGGTTAAAGGGTGCTGGGGGGCACTGGGAGGGGCTGGAGGTGGCTGGGTGGGGAGTGGGGGATGCTGGGAGCGATGCTGGGCAGTACTGGGAACACTGGGGAGCATTTCCTCCAGTGACCCTTTGTGACCCCTCATGGTCCTGCCCCCAGCGGCCACGCCCGTCTGGTGCTTCGCCCGATTGGAGGAGGCTGAGGGGGGCGGGGCCTGCGTGGAGCTACTGGGCGACGAGCCCGTCCCATTGGCTGACTGCTGCCTCAACCCTGCCTACGGCTACAGGCTCCGCCCCCACGGCCGCTGCCTCTCCTGCCGGTTAGCCCCACCCAAAATGAGCCCTGCCCACAACCAGCACCGCCCACAAGCCCCACCCACAACAAAGCCCTGCCCACTGAAAACCACGCCCACCTGACCCCACTCACCTCACCTCCATGGCCACGCCCACAACCCCCTTCTAGCCCCACCCCATTGGATGAGCTCCACTCAAGTGGCCACACCCAGTGCAAAAGCCCCTCCCCCTGTGAGGCCACACCTACACCACTGAAGCTCCACCCACCAACACCCCCACTGCTCCCAGCCCTGCCCTCTCATGCCCCGCCTCTCTTGTGCCCCACCCAGAGGACTTTGAGCAGGGCTGGGGGACACCAGGTGGCCTCAGGTGCCACCAGGGGCCATTGGGGGACACCCAGTGCCACGGGACGACTCCAGGTGACACCAAGTGACTCTGGGTGACTCCAGGTGACACCAGATGGCACCAGGTGACACTGAGTGATGCTGAATGACCCCGGGTGACAGCGGGTGACACCAGGTGACACTGACACTGGGTGACACCAGGTGACACCAGGTGACACTGAATGACCTCATGAGGCTGCCGGTGGTGCCGTGTGACCCTGGGTGACACCAAGTGACACTGGGTGATCCCGTGTGATCCCGGGTGACACTGAATGGTGCTTGGTGACCCCAGGTGACCCCGGGGGGCCCTGGGTGACGCCAAGTGATGCCGTGTGACCCTGGGTACCCCATGTCCCCAGACAGGGTGAGTGGGGCCCCTGGGGCCCCTGGAGCAGCTGCTCAGTGACCTGTGGGGAGGGGACCCAGCGGCGGGGACGCAGCCGGAGCTCCGGCGGGGACGATGGGGACAGGAGGGACTGGCAGCTGCAAGCGTGTCACCTGCCCTGCTGCCCAGGTGGGACACGGGGACACATGGGGGGAAGTGGGGGGGATGTGGGGGGACATGAAGGACATGGGGGGGACACAGGGGCACGTGAGGGGACCTGGGGAGGCCATGGGGGAACAATGGGGATACGTGAGTTCATAGGGTGAGATGAAAACATGGGGGGAAATGGGGACACAGGGAGACATGGTGGGACACGAGGGATGTGGGGACACGGGGGGGGAGGGGGGGGGGATGGGGGGGGGACATGAAGGACAGGGGGGGGACACAGGGGCACGTGAGGGGACCTGGGGAGGCCATGGGGGAACAATGGGGATACGTGAGTTCATAGGGTGAGATGAAAACATGGGGGGAAATGGGGACACAGGGAGACATG
>NW_016690665.1:21263-23961 GCF_001604755.1 Lepidothrix coronata
AGGGCGTGGCTTTGGAGGGGGGGTTTGGAGGGGGCGGGGTCAGAGCAGGCGCTGCTGCTCGGCTCTGGATTAGGGGGCGGGGCTCCAGCGGGGAGGGGCGTGGCCTGGGGAAATGTGACATGGGGGCGGGGCAAGTCCTGGGGCGGGGCTTGGCCTTCAGGGGCGGGGCTCGAAGGGGAGGGGGCCCAACCCACTGGCATGGGGCACCCACAGGGCACCACGGGTCCCCTCCCCTTTGCTGTGGGGTCACCACATCTCTGGGGCACCCACCCCACCCCCGTTCCCTGCCCACGGTGCCCCTCCACGTGGGTCAGGGCGAGGCCCCCCGGCCCCGCTGACCCCCCGTGCCCCTCAGAGGTGCTGCACTGGGGGCCGTGGGGCCCCTGGAGCCCCTGCACCCGCCCGCTCTGGGAGTCCATCGCCTGCAAGAGCACGGTGGGGCAGCAGCGGCGCACCCGGGAGTGTGTGGGGCACGGCCAGGGGGGGCCCTCGTGCCCCGCCGAGGAGGGGCTGGGCACCATCCACGTCCGGGCCTGCTACAACATCCAGAACTGCCTCCGTGAGTGACCCCCGCCCCGCGGGGCCGCCCCAGAGCTGCCCCGGAGCCGTCTCACAGGGCTCGGTTGGAGCTCTAGAGCTGCCCCAGAGCCGCCCCACAGTGTGGGGGTTGGGGGGTGACGCTGCCCTGTGCCCCCAGTGCACGGGAACTGGTCAGACTGGAGCCCCTGGGGGCTCTGCACCCCCCCGTGTGGGACCAGCCCCACGCGGAGCCGCAGCCGGGAGTGTCGGGCCACCCTCCCCTCCTACAAGTGTGTGGGGGGCTGGGGGGGCTGGGGGAGCTTTATGGGGCTGGGGGGGGCTCTGTGGGCCAGGGGGACTTTATAAGGCCTCTATAGGGCCAGGAGGGCTCTGTGTACTGGGGAGTCTCTATGGGGTGTCTGGGGGGTCTCTGGGGGGGCTCTTTGGGAGCTCCAGGGGATCTCTGTGGGGTTTCTTTGGGGTCTTTACAGGGTCCCTCTAGGGTCTCTTCGGGGTCTCTGTGGAGGTTCTTTGGGGTCCCTGTGGTGTCTCTCTGGGCTGTCTGGGGGGTGTCTGGGGGGTGTCTGTGAGGCCGTGGGGCCCGGGCTGACGGTGTCCCCCCCCAGGCTGACGGTGACAAACGTGGGCAGCAGCGGGAGCAGGAACGTGACGTTCTGGGGGACGCCGAGGCCGCTTTGCGAGCCCCTGTTGGGGCAGAGGCTGCGCCTGGAGGAGATCCGGCCCTGCCTGCACGTCCTGCCCTGCCCCCCCGACGGTCAGCGGGGGGAGGGGCGGGGGTCCCCGGGGGGAGGGGCAGAACTTGTGGGTCCCTGGGGGGGAGGAGGGGGGTAGCCCTCGGATTCGAGGTCCCCTGTTTACCCCCTGCCCCCCTCCCGCCCCCCAGAGGAATGAGGCTCCCGGTGACCTCGTGGGACGCTCCTCGGACCCCAAACTCGCCTGGATTTCCCCCGAAACGCGCTTGGCTCCTCCCCCCGACCGTTCCCCCTAATAAAGACCCGGCACTGAAGCGGCCCCCGACGGCCTGGGGGGGTGTGGGGGAGGAGGGGGGTCCCGGGGAGGGGCAGGCTCGTGGGGGGGAAGGGGCGGCCCAGGGGTTCTTTTTTCGGGTGTCGCTGCTCGCGATGACGTCACCGGCCAGACCCCGCCAGACCCCGCCCCTTCCCTCTGCAGAGCCGGGGGCGGGACTGATGATGACGTCATCGCCAGACCACGCCCGCTCGGAGGGTTTTGGATTGGGAGGGGCGGGGCGGGGGCGGGGCCGGATGTGAGCGCGCGGGGGCGGGGCGGGGCGGGGCCGCCCGGGGATGCTTTAGGGGGCTCATCCTGCAGGGGGGTCATTCCAGAGGGTCCCACAGGGCCCCCCCGGGCCGCCCCCCCTCCCGATCCCTTACAGCCCCATCCCCTGTAGCCCCCCCTTCTCCTGTAGCCCCCCATCCCTTACAGCCCCCGATCCCCCGTAGCCCCCTCATATCCCCGTAGCTCCCCAAGCCCTATAGCTCCCGATCGCCCTATAGCCCATCCCTGCAGCCCCCCATCCCCTGTAGGGCCCGGCCATAGGGCTGCTGTCCTCGACCACCCCAGCTCCCTCCCCCTACTGAGCAGCTTTTCCCGGGGTCCCTCCCCCTCCATAGAGCCCCATCCCCTATAGACCCCCCCCAACAGATACTTCCTATAGGGCGGCCCGACCCTCTCCCCCAGCTCTCCCTCCCCCACCTTCTTATAGGGGATCCTGCCCTCACATCGGCCCCGTATCCCCGAGTCCTGCCGGGCCCCACAGCCCTGACCCTATAGGGTGACCCCCACAGCCCCCCTGACCCTATAGGGTGACCCCTCCCCGCCCTGACCCCCCCGGCCCTTAGAGCTGCCCCATAGCGGGGTCCCACCCGCCCCCTCGGGTGTCTCGGGACCCCTTCGGAGGCACCTATAGGTGACGCCCCCCCATGACCGGACCCTATAGGGTGCCCCCCCCATCTATAGGGTGCCCCCCCCGTAGGGTGACTCCCCCAGCCCCTTAGCGCCCCCCAGCGGCGGGATGGAGTTCCTGCGGCGCCGTCTCTCTGACGGGAATTTCCTGGCGGGGGGGGGCGGGGACCCCCCCGGGGCGGGGCCGGGGGGGGGGGGGGGGGGCTGGAGTGGGGTCGGCGGGGAGACCCCCCCG
>NW_016690665.1:27266-30332 GCF_001604755.1 Lepidothrix coronata
TGGTGTATCTCTGGTGTCACTGGTGTCACTGGTGTCACTGGAATGTCACTGGTGTCACTGGTGTCACTGGAATGTCACTGGTGTCACTGGTGTGTCACTGGTGTGTCACTGGTGTCACTGATGTCACTGGTGTCACTGGTATGTCACTGGTGTCACTGGTATCTGTCCCCAGCTGACCGCCCCGACCTTCCCCATGACGGTGACTCTCAGCCCCGCCCCCGCTGGGGTGGGCCAGGTGAGGCCCCGCCCCTTTCCCCTCAAAGCCCCGCCCCTCCTCAAGCCCTGCCCTGTCCCGGGGGTGTGGCCAGGGCGGGGCCCGCAGTGGGCAGGGCCGGGGTGTCCCAGCTGGGGGTGTGGACCAATGGGGGGTGTGGCTTGGGGGTGGGGTGTACAAGTGGGCGTGGCTTAGCGTTGTCCCCGCCCCCAGAGGCAGAACGGAGGGGGATCGATGGGTGGGCTCACAGGAGAGGCCCTTTCTGGGTGTGCCCAAATGGGGTGTGGCCCTGGGTGGGTGTGGCTCATCCACGTCCCTGCCCCAAGACGAGAAGCTGATCCCTTTGGGAGGGCTGAGGGGCTCACGGGGGCGGTCCCGGTGGGCGTGGCCGGTGGGTGGGGCGTGTGTGACGTGTCCCCCCAGGTGCGCGTGGGGACGCCGGAGGTGCTGGGGGCGGTGGCGGCCGCCATGGGCGGGGCCCGGGCCGGGGCCCTGGTGCAGGGGGGCCCCGCGGGGACCCAGCGGCTGCGGGTGCAGCGCATCGGGGACGAGTACCGGGCTCTGCGGTGAGGGCGGGGCACGGGGGCGGGGCTGGGGCGGGGCCTGGGGCGGGGCTTGGAGGTACAGGGTCCTGTGGTGGGGTGGGGCTGGGGGGTGGAGCCAGGCCTTGTGGGCGGGGACTGGGGTACGGGCCTCTGTGGTGATGGGTGGGGCTTAGACCTGGAGGAGGGGCTTGGACCTGGGGTGGGGCCTGGGCCTTGGGGCGGGGCTTGAAGGTACAGGGTCCTGTGGTGGGGGAGGGGCCACGGAGGGGGTGCCTCGGTGTGGAGCAAGATTTGGGGGGGTGGGGGCCGGGTGATGGCCTGGGGGTGTGGCTTGGCTCGGGGGCGTGGCTTAGGGTACCTGCCCAGTGGTGAGGGGTAGGGCCCAGGTCAGGGGTGGGGTCAGGTTTTGGGGGGTATTGGGCCCTCTGATGAGGGGTGGGGCCTCAGCCTGGGGGGTGGGGCTTGGGGTACAGAACCTGGGGGGGGCCTGTGGGGGCGTGAGGGAAACGAGAGATGAGGAACTGGGGGGGTAACAGAGGCCATGGGGCCCTTGAGGCCCTCCCTGACACTTGTGCCCCCCTCCCCACCCCCCAGGTGGTCTCTGGGGGCCGCAGATGCTGCGGGGGAGGGGCCTCACGTGGAGCCGGTTGCCCTCAGCCCTCGGTGAGTGTGGGGGGTGGGGCCTGACCCGTGAGGGGGCGGGGCTTGTCTCTGAGGGGCGGGTTCTCAGAGGGCTGAGGGAGGGGTCGAATGCCTGGGGTGGGGCTGTGGGAGGGGGTGTGGCTACAGAAGGGCAGGGAGACAGAACAGGGAGGGACTGTGTGGAGGAGGCGGGGCTATGCAGAAAGAGGTGGGGCTACATAGAAGGGTGGAGCCACAGGAAGGGGTGGGGCCATAGGAAACAGCACCATGAGGGTGGGAAGGGGTGGGGCATTGGAGGTGTGGCCATTGGGAAAGTGTGTGGCTTTCATAAGGGGCGTGGCTCTCCTTGGGGGAGGGGCTACATCAAGAAGGTGGGGCTGGGGGTGTGGCTCTGTGGGCAGGGCTTTGGAGAAGGAGCTTCAGGCAGGGGTGCTAAAATACCCAAGGGGGGTGTCCCTGTGCTCAGGGAGGCGTGCCCAGGGTTAGTGGGCGTGGCTTCAGTCTCTGGGCGTGGCCATCCGAGCCCCTCCCCCTGCTCTGCAGGCACCGGGGGTGGGTGGATGCCTGCGCCGGCCTCTTTGGGGGCGTCGACATCTGCGGTGTGGAGGCGCTGCGGGGCCCCGACGGGCAGGAGCACATCGTGCAGGTACCTCCACACCTGGGGGTCCCCCCGTCACCGGGGACCCTCCCAAAGCCCTGGGGGGCCCCCCGGGCACCTGGGTCACACCTGGGGCCTCCCCCCCAGGTTCTGGGCTCTTGGCTGCCGCTGGTGGGGCCGGGGGCGGCCGAGGATCGGGGCCGGATCGTGGAGCTGGTGCTGGCGCGGATGAGGGAGGAGCTGCCCTGCCCCCGGAGCCCCTCCCCTTCCCGGCCACGCCTACAGGTAACTCCCCCTCCCCCCACAGTCCCCCAGAACCCTCCTGAGCCCCCCAAGTCTTAAACCTGCCCCTTCCTTTCTGCCCCGCAGACATCAGTGACGTCGGGGTCCCCCCGGCCGGGGACCCCCCCACAGCAACGGCCCCAACCACAGGGTGAGTGACCCCTCCTTCCCCGCTCAATCCTGGGACAACCCAGAAACCAGGGGACACTCCAGAATTTGTGGATCTGTGTAAATGTGGGACTTCCCAAGAATGTGACAATCCCCCTCAAAACCCGACCTCCCCTAAAGTGGGACCCACAAAAATACTGGGACCAGCCCCTGAAATTTGGGTGTAACCCCAAGTCCTGGGAATCCCCAAAGCAGGGACCAAGAAAACCCTTCAGACACCCAAAATCTGGGGACCCCACCCTGCGAGACATCCCCCCAAATCTGCTCCCAAACCTGCCCTTCCATCCAATGCTTGGACACAGCTGGATGCAAATTTGGGGGATTCCACCCAAAATGGGCTCCTTTGCCTCCCCCTAACTGGCCCTCTCAGGTGTCTCTCTTCCCCCACAGGGGCCCCACCGCCGTCTGGCCCCGCCCAGCCCCGCCCACCACCGCAGGGGCAGCCTCGCCCCCCGCTGGGTGGAGCTTCACCACGCCCCGCCCATCCCAGCACCACCCCACCACGAGGTCCCGCTCAGCCCCGCCCACCTGGTCCACAGCCTCGCTCCCAAACTCCACCCACGTCCCCACAGACACGCCCACAAGCACCCCCTACCTCCCCCCAGCCCCGCCCCCAA
>NW_016690665.1:32683-34832 GCF_001604755.1 Lepidothrix coronata
CCTGCGGGGCATTGAGGATCTCATGGGGGGGATTTGGGGGATATTTGGGGGTATGTGGGGTTGTTTGGGGGTGTTTGCAGATAGTTGGGGGTATCTGGGGGTCCCTGGGGAGATTAGGGGGTTATTTGAAGGTTATTTGAAGGCATTGTATTGGGAGGATCTGGGGTACTTGAGGGTTTCTGGGGGGATTTGGGGGTCCCTGAAGTGGGATTGGAGGTCCCTGGGGGTGTTTGGGGTTGCCTGTGTTGCACTGGGGGAATCTGGGTGATTTGAGGGTCCTGGGGACTGTCTGGGGTTCCTGAAGGAGGGTTGGGGGTCTCTGGGGTGGCTGGGGGTCCCTGTGTTGCATTGGGGGGTTTGGGGGTCCCCAGGAAGCCGCCGCCCCCCTGCGCACCCAGGTCGACCTCGGCTGCAACTTCTTCGTTACTGCAGAAGTGTGAGTTGGAGGGGATCCCAAAAACCCCCTGAGTGACCCAACCCCACCCCCAGGGTTACCATGGGATGCTTTGGGATCCCAACCTGCCCCTGGGACCTGCAGAGGAACCCAGGACTCCCCTGGCCCCCCCGTATTCCCCCTGAGACACCCTCAATCCCCAGGGACTCCATAAGCCTGGTGGGACTTCCCCAGGGACCCCAAAACCACCCTGGGAATCGCCCTGGGAGCCCACTGGGAATCTCTTGGAATTCCATAACTTCCTCTGGACAGCCCCTGTGACCCCCGTGGGCCTCCACAACCCCTGTGGCACCCCATAAACCCTCCAGGGATCCCCATAGCCCCCCCAAACCTCCCTTTTGCCCCCAGCCCGGACCCGCAGCGTGTGTTTGTGGCCCTGGGCTATGGGTTCTACGCGGAGCTGACGCTGCCCGAGGCCCTTCGGCACCTGGAGCGCCGCAGCCGCCTCCTGCAGCGGTGAGACCCCCCGGACATGGGCTGGGCACACCCCGGGACTCAGCCCTAGGCCTTGGGCCCTGGACACACCCCCTGAAACACCTCTGGGCCCTGGACACACCCCCGAAACACCTCTGGGCCCTGGACACACCCTCTGGACACACCCCCTGAACACTTGCCACACCCCAGCCTTGGCCATGCCCCCAGTTAGGCCACGCCCCCCAGCAGGCTCTTAACACTCCATGCCTGGGCTGTTGGGTGGTTACAGNAGCTGCTTCCGCTGTGTCTCTGCTGGGGCGGGGGGAGCCCCCGAGGCGGGGGGGGGCTCACGGACCCTCTGGAGCTGAGGGTGGCACCTAAAGATCATCGGGGGGCCACGCTAGTACAATGTCCAGACCCCGGGCAGGGGGCCATAGACCCCCCCAGAACTGGGTGAGGCGTTGGGCCTGGGGGGCCATAGACCGGGGTGGGGGGTGGAACCGGGAGCGGAGCGTGGACCCTACAGACCCCCATTGCTCTGGGGGGGGCTCCGTGCCCTGGAGAGTCCGGGGCCGTTATGGCCTCTGCAGAGGCGGGGGAGTCCCGACAGGCCCAGCCTGGGGAATGTCGCGACATGAGTCCCGATAAGCCCGGGGAAAGAATGGCGGCTGGACCTCCCGCCCGCCAGGGGGCGCTCCAGGCACTAGGCAGCGGCGCGGCGCGCGGCGATGACGCAACTCCGGCTCCGCCCCCCGCGCCGCGTCGGTCGGCGATGACGTCAGGGCGGCGATGGCGGCGGCGGAGAAGACGCAGCGCTACGAGGCCTTCGTGAGCGACGTCCTGCAGCGCGACCTGCGGTCAGTGACGTCACACCCCGCCCCCGGCCCCGCCCCGGCCTCTGCCCGCGCCCACTCCCCCCGCCCCGTCCCCACAGGCCCCTCAGGTCCAGCCCCCGCAGCCTGGCCACGCCCCCTTCGCGCCCCCGCCTCTATGCAATGACCACGCCTATAAACAGCAGCGAGGCCCCGCCCCCGCGCTCCAACCCCGCCCCCTCCCGCTGACCCCACCCTCTTCGACGAGCCCCGCCCCATTGCTGCCCCGAGGCCCCGCCCCCCGCGCCGGGGCCCCGCCCTGTCCAACAGCGCCCCCCGCAGGCGCGTGCAGGAGCAGCGCGACGCCGTGTTCGAGCAGCAGGCGCAGGTGCTGCAGCTCCGCTCCGCCCTCTCCCGCCTACAGGTGGGTGGGGCCTGGGGGCGGGGCCTGGGGGGCGGGGCCCGGGGG
>NW_016690666.1:0-1522 GCF_001604755.1 Lepidothrix coronata
GCGCTGCCGCCTCAGCGGCGCTCAGGGGACGGCGCGGCGGCTCCGGGGGCAGGGCCGGGGACTCCCTCTCGGGGCAGCCCCGGGCACCAAAGCGGACCAGGGCCCGCCGTGTTCTCAGCTCGCTTCTCTGCAGTTCTCAGGGCATCCGAGCACAGCAGGGGATGGGGAAATTGAGCTCAACCACAACAGGAGCTCATGGAACCGAGTGGCCATTGGGACACTGCAGGGCCTGCTGGAATCAAGGGGCCGGTGGGACACTGGGGAGCCTCTTGGAGCCAAGGGAACCCTGGGATATTTTGGAACATCGTGGAATCCAGGAGCCATTGTGACACTGCAGGACCTCATGGAACCAAAGGAACCCTGAGAGTTTTTGCAACCTCATGGAAATCAACGGGTCGTTTCTGGCAGGATGCTCTGCTGTGACAATACCTAAAAATCGGTCAGAGAACGCAAACAATGCAAGCTCTCTGTGTTGAGTTACTGCTGGTTTCAAGGTGCTATTTTTATATTGAATTCTTCTAAACCCAAAATGCTTCATGAAACTTCAAACACACATCCTGCTTTCTGAAGCAGGATTTGACAGATAGCTGCTCCCTTGGCCTGCAAATATGTCTGGGAGTCAAACCCCTGATAACTATAAAAGCCCCGTCCAACTTTCCTTGGCAGATTCTTCCACAGACTTCCTTGAAGTGTGTGGAGCTTCTGCCATGAAGCAGAGACAGCTCTTGATAGTCACTGCCCAGGGGTTAAGTGAAAGAGAGAGAACTACCCCCTGTCATTGTGGGGTGAGTTACCTCAATCTCTGCTTCAGGATTGTTTCTTTTTGCTGGCTTTGATCCAATTGCTTTAATAGAATGACTTTGATAGACTGCACTGTCCTATCTTACACTATACTGCCAGAAGTTTTTTGGCTTTTATAATTTGAAGTAAATAACTCTCTTTTAGTCCTTTAGTCTGTTCAATTGGGTGATAAATTTTCCGTTCATTTGTCATAATAAACAATTCATTTTATAGAAATATTTCTCATTTGCCATCACTAAAACCTGCAGGACAAAGTGATTAAATCACACCTCTATAATTCCTTCAATCTAAACCAAACTCTGAGCCTGAGATTGGATCCAACCACAGCCAGGCTCCTCTCTGAGAAGGAATTTAGAAATCAGGGGGGTCCTTTCTGCACCTCGTAGCTCAATGAGACGGCTCCTGCCATCAACTTTGTCTAAGCCTTCCACCCCCCCAGCCCCAAGCCGTGACACATGGGCATGTCTTGTCCATGCAGTGCAAACATGGACTCCTGAGCTGGTCATTTGCTGTCCCTCCTTGGAGGGAAGAACAAGCCCAATGGCCTGGGGTGAGAGGCCAGTGCTGGGAGCGGCGCTGGCTGTGCCAGGGCACTGCTGGGTGCCCCCACCCTGTGCACTCCCCCCTTGTCCTGGTCACTGCTGTTTTCCTCTCCAGGGCGTTGTGTTGGGCACATCCTGGAAAGCAAAGTGGAAAGCAGATTGAAGCTTTGAGGTCCTGG
>NW_016690666.1:3122-7964 GCF_001604755.1 Lepidothrix coronata
AAGTCAAGGCATTTCTTTTCTCTGGGTTGTGCTCTCTCAGGGTGCTGTGAGGAGCAGGAACTCTGCCCATGTGCTGCCAAGGACTCAGCTTTGCTCTGCTGCCGTGCAGATGGAGATGGTTTCGGAGAGCTCTCATGATCACAGGGGATGTCACGTGGAACCCAACTTTGATGGAAAAGTTCAATTCCTGTACTGTTGTCTGGGAGCAATTTGTAATGCAGAAGAGAGGCACAGTGTGTCTTTAAAATAATTTTGACTGGGTGTTTTGGTTACAGTCATAACACCTGAGGGCATTTTCTTAGGCAAATTTTTCTGATGACAAATCTGAAGAGTGTTGAGACAGCACAGGTAGAAGGGCTGAGCTCTCCCCTGCTTATTGCAGAGCCAGGAGAGCTGCAGTGACACTCAGCTTGTTTCTCATCTGCCCTGTACTTTCCCTTGGGCTGCCTTGAAGATGACTTCACACACAGACTCATCTTTAAATACCCCAGCAAGATCTGTGCTGAGAGCAGGGCAGCGCTGCTTGAAAGGGCAGCTCTGGGAAGTGTCCCCTGTGCCAGCCCAGAGGTGCAGCTGTGCTGGACAGAGCAGGACAGGAGCCCTCCAGCAGAGAAGCCAAGGGCTGGGACAGGAGAGTGCCCACCCCCAAGGGAAGGCTCAGCACTGCCCAGGATCCTGTGCTCATTTCTGATCCTGCCTGAAATGTTCATCTCTGAGAGTAAAAGAGTTGGAATTTCAGGGCAGCCTCTTGAATTGAGAGAACAATGTCTCTGCTACAATGGCTAAGCAGGAAACACACCTCAGAACTAATTCCTTTCCTGTAGCCCCTGTCTTTAGTGAGCTTTGAAAAAACTTCTCCATTCAATGTGGTGTAGTGGTCTGGAGCTGTGAGCAGGTCTGACCCTGCAACAGTGAGACATGGGAAAGATCCTCCCTCACCTGCCAGGTTTGCTCCTTGCCCACAGCCCTTCTGCCCCAGCCCTGGCAGCAACTCCCTGGGCCGGTTGAGAGCTGCCCCTGGCAGGCAGCAGAGTCCCTGCCCAGCACAACACCCTGGGCTGCAGGACCCTGCTCTGCCCCACAGCCCTGGGCACCCTGGCTGCACCCCCAGCTTCACAGCTCTTCCAAAGTGCCCCAAAACAGCCCCTGCTCACCCATCCCATCAGCTGGGGCTGGGCCAGCTTTAGGAGATGCCTCCAGGAGCTGCCCCTGCACTGCCCTGCAGCCACAGACTCACCGTGTGCAGCCCTGCCAAGATTCCTCCTGCAGGGAGCTCTCAGCCCTCCTGCCAGTGCTGAGCCCCTTGAAGCTCTGTCTGTGCCCTGCTGGTGTCCCTGAGCTGCCCTGNCACATCCCCACAGCAGCACCCAAACAGTTTGTGTGACTTCACACACAGACTCATTTTTAAAAACCCCACCAAAATCTGTGCTGAGAGCAGGGCAGCACTGCTTGAAAGGGCAGTTCTTTGAAGTGTCCCCTGTGCCAGCCCAGAGGTGTAGCTGTGCTGGACAGAGTAGGACAGGAGCCTTCCCGCAGAGAAGCCAAGGACTGGCACAGGAGAGTGCCCACCCACAAGGGAAGGCTCAGCACTGCCCAGGATCCTGTGCTCATTTCTGATCCTGCCTGAAATATTCATGTCTGAGAGTAAAAGAGTTGGAATTTCAGTGCAACATCCTGAACCGAGAGAACAATGTCTATGCTACAATGCCTAAGCAGGAAACACACCACAGCACTAATTCCTTTCCTGTAGTCCCTGTCTTTTGTGAGCTTTGCAAAAAATTCTGCATTAAATATGGTGTAGTGTTCTGGAGCTGTGAGCAGGTCTGACCCTGCATCACCAAGCCATGGAAAAGACCCTCCTCAGCTGCCAGGTTTGCTCCTTGCCCACAACCCTTCTACCCCAGCCCTGGGAGCAGCTCCCGGGGCAGGCTGAGAGCTGCCCCTGGCAGGCAGCAGAGTCCCTGCCCAACACAGCGTTTTGGGCTGCAGGACCCTGCTCTGCCTCACAGCCCTGGGCACCCCTGGCTGCATCCCCGGCTTCAGAGCTCTGAAAAAGTGCCCCAAAACAGCCCCCTGCTCACCCATCCCATCAGCTGGGGCTGGGCCAGCTTTAGGGGATGCCTCCAGGAGCTGCCCCTGCACTGCCCTGCAGCCACAGACTCACCGTGTGCAGCCCTGCCAAGATTCCTCCTGCAGGGAACTCTCAGCCCTCCTGCCAGTGCTGAGCCCCTTGAAGCTGTGTCTGTGCCCTTCTGGTGTCCCTGAGCTGCCCTGGCAGTGCCCTCAGCCCTGCTGGGCTGTGCAGAGGAGCTGCTCCTGGGCAGAGCTGTCTCTTTGAAGCTCTTCTTGCTTGCCAGGAGCTCAGCAACTGCCCCGAGGCATTTAATGACCCTCGGGGGGGTTGGCGCTGTATTCATGAGACTCAGTCCCTGAGAGGAAGTTCAAACAACTTTTCCAGAAGTCAAAATGAGATTGAAACATTAAATTTCTTGTAGTGCTAATGAGTCTCACTGAGGGACACAACTGAGAACGTGTCCCCGGGTTCCAGTTAGAGCAGAAAACTGCAGACAGTGATGACAAGGGTGGACAAGCAAAGGAAAGGTAGCTCTAATGCTGAATAAACATGGACTTGTTTCCTTCATCCAATGGGCCAAGGCCTGACCACCAGCCCCTGGGCAGGCAGATCCTGTCCCTGCCTCATTCCTCAGGGCTCTTCCTGAGGCACTGGCATGTGGGATGGACAATGCCAAGGGCAGGACCATGGGGTGGCACCTGCCAAGCTGCTGAGCAGGGACAAGGAGGCCATGAGGCCTCTGGACTGCAAAGGGCACTCCCCTCCTCAGGGGCTCAGACAGCAGCCATGGCCAAAGGCCTGCAGAAGGTTACTCTGTCAGGGCCTTTCAGCTTCTGCACATCCCTCTCTCCTCTCCAACTCAGGCTGTCATACGGTGTCCATGCCCTGCCCCTTTCCCTGCAGGCTGTCACCATCCCCCCGGCTGACCCACCTGGCTGGCACCTTCCTGCACTGACATCTCTGCATCCTCCCTGGTTCTTCCTGCACACACAAAGCCTTGGGCTCATCCAGACTCCTCCTGGGTGATGTGTTGCAGCGTTTTCCATGGAGTGAAATTCCTTTTTCCTCATGTCCACTCGGGACCTCCCCAGCTGCACTTGGCATTAATTCTTTCTTTCTCAGGCTCTTTTCTGCAGTGACAAAAGGATCCACCAGCTCTAAATCCTCCCTCAAGCCCTCTGAGGGCTGTCCTGTACTGACCTCACTCTCCACACCAGTGAGGCCACAGCTCCTTAGCCCCTCTCTAGTGCTCATGTGCTTGAGATATTTAAAGCCCTTCTTGGGAGATCTCTGGGCACTCACAAATGTTTTTGCAAATGAAAATGTTGTGCTCAGAATCTAAGTAAATCACAGGGATACTTGTCTCCCCAAGGCCTGTAGTGGCAGAACGTGGGGCAGTGGCTTTGAACAGAAAGAGAAGAGTTTTATATTGGATAATAAAAGGAAAGATTTAACAATCAGGGCAACAAGAACTGGAAGAGTTTTCCAGAGAAGTGGCAGTCCCATCCCTGCATTTCTCCTAGGTCAGGGACTGTGAGTAACCTGAATTAGTAAGAGATGATACTGTCCAGGTGCAGGAACTTGGACCAGATGAGTTTTTAGCTTCCTTCCAAGCCAAATCATTCTGAGATTCTTTAGAGTCTAAAGTCCCAAACTCTTTCTCCAAAGTATTTCTATTTCTGAGGACATGAATTGCTATGTTTTTGGAGAAACCCTTCTAAGCCCAAAAGGTAACAATGTAATTCCTAGGAAGTTCCAAGGTGTCTGTACGAAATTTTAATCAGGAGGATCAGTGGTAGAACCCCTCGTGGTAACCTTGCTGCTGAAGACTGGGGATTCAGCCTAGGGGTCTGAAACTCATGATGTGCAGCGAGTAAGGGTCTTTGGGGACTGGGCAAGACTTGTCCTGGGATTTCTAGGAAAGAACCAAAGCAAGGGGAGGATCCCAGTGGTTTCTGGAGGAACAAGCATGAGAAAACAGAGAGAAAAGAGGATGAAAGTTCTGGTCATGGTAAACAGGAAGCTGGTCAAGACACCCCCTGTGCCTCCCACCACTGCCCGGAACACCATCCTGGGCCTGGAAAAGCAAGTCCTGTGGAGACACAGCTCTCCAGAAAAACTGGAGTTGGGCAGCAGGACTCTTTTCAAAAATAACCTTGTGCACACCTGGACAAGAGGGCTCAGCAGGGAGTGGATGGATCATATTCCCTGTCAGGTATCAGCCTCTGGGAAAGTGGAATTGTAGAGTAGACTGTTCAAAACCACCTGGAAAGCAATGGGCAGTGGGACCTTCAAACCTTGGGATCTGCATTTAGCAAAAGCCACCTAGTTAGTTAATCCTGTCACCTCAAGAGATAAAACTCCAGGCCAGTTCAGTCTCCAAGATCAGCTCAAAAGAGCAGGTCCTTTCATCAGGCCCACAGGCCCAGGGGAACACACACGACGTGCCCTCCCAGGCAATAGTTCTACAGTTTGAGAAGATGGTCCGTCCAATGCCAGAACTCTCCACCCCAAGTTCTGCCCAGTTCTGTCCCCAACACGCCCCTTGGGGAATTGGATTTGGGTGCTTTGGGACCCCTTCTTCCTCATCTTTCTCTTCTTCACAGCACGTACAGTCCTTGGAGCGTTTCCAAAGTTCTGGGCTTGAAGGTTGCTTTGTCTCTTGTGGGATCTTGTTGTCCAGGTCTAGGGTGTGATGTTGTTCAATAGAGGTGTTTTTCTACAATTCTACCTTGAAAAGAAGTCTAAACATGCTAAAGGAATTTAGA
>NW_016690666.1:10856-16908 GCF_001604755.1 Lepidothrix coronata
GGGATAAAGTCTGATGGATTGTCAGGCATAAAGGGTCTTGAGTTTGGTATCTATTCCCACTGAATTAGGAAGTGCCTGGGATCAATATTGACTGAGGATTGGTGATATCAATGTTAAAACAGGGAAAAAGTAAACAGGCCACCAAAAAAGGTACGTTTTCTCATGGTTTTATTAATATAAGATATTCACTTTGAATGCACTTCTGAGATCTGTCTAATTAACCACAAAAGAACTGAAGGCTTACATGTAAATTATTCCCAGGGGCTTGTCTCGTTAAGATGCCATCACTGAGAAGAGAGTGTGGAGGAATGAGCAGACAAGGATACCATCCCTGGGGGCTGGGGAAGCAGGAACTCAGAGTCACTGGTTCCAAGTGAAAAATGGACTGTTGGATGTTTCTGTGAGAGCACATAAAGGGGTGTGCTGGTTTCAGGGGGAGTACAGTTAAATTTCTTCCCCATGGCGAGTGCAAGGCTATGTTTTGGTTTGTGCTGAACACAGGGTTGATAATCACAGAATCACAGAATAGGATGAGCTGAAAGGGACCCACAAGGACAATCGAGTCCAACCCTTAGTCCTGCGCAGGAACATCCCCAAGGGTAACACCATGATCCTGAGAGGATCATCCCAACACTTCTTGAGTTCTGTCAGCCTCGGTGCTGTGCCCACTGCCCTGGAGGGCCTGGTCAGTGCCCAACCACCCTCTGGGGAAGAACCTTTTCCTAAGATCCAACCTAAACCTCCCCTAACACAATTCCAGGTCATTCCCTCAGTCCTGTCCCTGGTCCCCCTAGAGCAGAGCTCAGGGTCTGCCCCTCCTCTGCCCCTCACCAGTAAGTTTGAACAGCAGTGAGGTCTCCCCTCAGTCTCTTCCAGCTGGACACACCAAGTGCCCTCAGTGTCCTCATACGGCTTCAACCCAAGGCCCTTCCCCATCTTCTTTGCCCTCCTTTGGGCACTCTCCAATAGCTCAATCTCTTTCTTCCATTGTGTCCCCCAAAACTGCCCCAATGGTGAAGGTGAGGCTGCCACAGAGCAGAGCAGAGCGGGACAATCCGCTCCCTGGCCCGGCCGGCCATGCAGGGCCTGATGCCCCCAGGACAGGCTTGGCCATCCTGGCTGCCAGGGCACTGCCAACTCAGGGCCAACGGGCCACCCACCAGCACCCCCAGGGCCCTTTCCCGGCACTGCTTTCCAGCCTCTCCTTCCCAGTCTGTCCGTCCATGCGGGGTTGCCCCATCCCAGGGCAGAATCTGGCACTTCCCCCTGTTGAAGTTCTCAGGGCTCCTAAAGAGCCGAGAGGTCACGGGATGTCAAAGAGCCACACGGAGCTAGAGGGACCCTTGGGACACTGTGGAACCCTTGGGACACTGTGTTGGTACTCGTGGCTGAAGCGCTGTTTGTCCCAGCCCAAGGCTTTGGCTGTCCCTGGGCAGTGCTGGCCCCGCAGGAAGCGTCTCTGCAACCAGCCGCACCCAATGGGCTCAGACTGGGCAAGTGTTTCACAGGGAACATGGGTCTTGCAATGCCCTGCTTGGGTGTATAGAGTCCCGGCTAGGTAAAGTAGCAAAGAGTGTCTAGGGTTTAGAGGTTTTTGGCTTTGGTTGTGAGCAATCCCTGAATGTTTGAGAGCTGATTGTTTGAGCTTTTGCCCATTTTGCCGCAGTGGCGGGGGGGAGGCAGCGGTTCTGCTTGATTCCATGGAGTTCAGGGGAGGTACAGTGGTTGCCTCTTCAGTGTCACTATGGCCCCTTGATTCCAAGAGGTTCCACAGTATGACAGTTGTCCCTTCATTCCACAAGGTTACATCTTGTCACAGGGTCCCCTTTGCTCCAGGAGGCCCCTCGGTGTCACCAAGACCCCTTGATTAAATGAGCTTGCCCTGTGTCCAAATGGCCCCTTGGTAGCAGAAGGTTTCACAATTTCCGGGTCTTCCTTTTTTTTCCACGAGGTTCTGCAGTTTCCCAGGTTCCCTTTGGCTTCATAATGCCTTGTCACAATGGCCTCTTGATTCCATGGGATTCCTCACTGTCACAATGGCCCATTTATCCCACAAGATTCCACGGGATCCCGGTACTCCTTTGCATCCGTATGGCCCTGTAGTGTCACAATTCCAAGAGGTTCCAATTTGTCCATGTGTTCCTTTGGCTTCATGGGGCCCTCTAGTGCAAGAATGGCTCCTTGATTCCATGAGTTTCCACAGTGTCCTCGGGTCCATAGGGCCTTCAGTGTCACAATGCCTCCTTGATTTGCAGAGTGTCCCAGGTTTCTGTTTCCATGAGAGTCTGCAGTGTCAAGACGGCCTCTTGATTCCATATGGTTCTGCAGTGACACAATGGCACCTCAATTCCATGAGGCTACATGGTGTCCCCGGGTTTCTTTGGCTTCAGAATGCCCTGTAGTATCACAGTGGTCCTTTGAGTCCTTGTGGTGTCTTCGGTGTCAATGACCCCTTGATTCCATGTAGTTGCACAGTGTCCCTTGGTTCAATTTTTCCATGAGTTTTCCCAGTGTCACAACGGCCCCTTGATTCCATCAGGTTCCCCAGTGTCCCATGGTCCATTTGGCTCCAAAAAGGCCCTGTAGTGCCACAGTGACCCCTTGATTGTATGAGGTTCCTCTGTGTCCCAGGGTTTCCTTGTTTCCATAAGGCTCCACAGTGACACAATGGCTCCCTGGTTCCATGAGGTTCCTTAAGATTTCAGGATTCCTTTAGTTCCACAAGGCCCCAGGTGTTAAATGGTCCCCTGGTTCTACAAGATTTCAGTGTCCCTGTGTTCATTGGTTTCCATGAGCCTCTGCAGTGCCGCAATGGCCCCTTGATTCCTTGAGGTTGCACAGTGTCATCACAAAGCTGACCTCATCCTGATGAAAGTTTGGGGGAGATTAGGAGGAATTGGGACAAAAGGGATTGGATATTTGGGGAAGGAAAGAGGGACTTGGCCAACAGAGGGGAAAGATTTTGATGAGTTAAGAACAGGTTCAGGTGATTCTGAGGGTGCTGAAACACTGACAGTGTAAACACTCCTGGTGGACCTTTGCACTATTTCTAACCTCAAGCCCCAACCAAAAAGTGCTGCCCCTCCCACTGAAAGGAATCCACTGCTCTGATTGCAACCTCAACCTGACCTCGAAGGTAAACCCCAAACCCAGAACTCCAGACTCTTGTTTGTCCTCTAATTCTCCCCCCCTTCCCAAATCTGTATTATCAGTATGAAAAGCCAAACTTTAATCCTGACCCAGCCCAAAAGCCTAACCAGACACTGCCAACAGAACAACAAACCTCCCAAAGTTCTTCCTAATCCCGACCTTGAGCTGTAAACCCCAAACCCTGATCATTAAGCACCCCCACAGCCCTTGGGAGCAGGGCAAGGACCTGGAGGGCCCAGAGCAGGCCCAGGGGGTTGGCAGAGGAAAGGGAGGTGACCTGTATGTGCTCAGCTCTGGAGTGACCCCCAGGAGAAGGGCCTGGGCTCTGGGAGTGATGTCCTGTGGCACAGAGGCTCAGGATCCAAGTTAATAAGGCCAAATGCACATGGGGCTGCCTCGGGGGCGTGTGGCCACCCAGACAAGGGAGTTGTCATCTCCCTGGACGCAGCCCTGGTGTTACCACATCTGGACCGATCTATCTGGATGTGAAGTTCCAAATACTGGAGTCCCCATACTGGAGGAATGAGGAAGAACTGCAGAGGGTCTAGAAGAGATCTGACAGGTTGGAGCTTTTCTTGGTGCTGGAAAGAAAAAGAAACCCCTAAAGTGCAGCATGCAAGGTTCAGACTGAAGGTGGGGAAAAAGGAATGTTACTCAAAGGGGAACCATAAGGAGTCTGAGGTCACTAAGAGGGTGATGGCATGGCTTTGTGTTCCAGGGAACAGCCAGAGCTGGTGCAGAGACATCAGGGAGGGTCTAGAAATGCTGCTGGGAGCGGGGTGGGAAAGCAGGAGCGCTGTGTGCAGCCTGCAAGGCCAGAGCAGCAGCAGGGCCAGGGCAGGACAGCCTGCAGGAGAGATGGCCAAGGGCTCTGGCAGGGCTGCAAGGCCCAAAGGCACCCAGGCCTTTGTCCCCTTGCCTCTGGCAGCTGCCTCTGCCACTCAGGCCACCACAAGCAACTTTCCTGGCAGGTTCTGCACTTGGTTTCTGCCTCGCCCCTCCCTCAGGAGCCTGGCAGGGGTTGCCCAAATTTGGGCCTTTTTTGTTCCTCCCCCTCCCATCCCACTGCCCCCCAAACAGCCCTGAGCCAGTCGGGAGGGACAGGATCTGCTGGGCCAGGGCCTGGGGCTCAGGCCTTGACCTTTCTGCTCCACGAAACCAAGGCAGGCTTTGCTCAGCATTGCAGGGGCCTGCCCAGAACCTTTGTCTGCCTGCACTCGTGGCCTCCAAGGAGCTGCTCGAAGGAGTCCCTGGGGAGGCTTTGTCAGTGCCTGCCCTCAGTGGGGCCAAGCAATGCTTCCAGGGACTTGGAGCTTGGCTTCTGACTTCTTCAGCAGCTGCTTCAATCTTCTCTCAGTACCTCAGGATCATGGGCTGGGCTGCAAACACACCGTGGGGCTCATTAAAATCCAGCAATCCCTCAGGATCTCTTGGTCTTCCTTTAATTGTCTTCAAGGCAATTTCAAAGCAAGTCTTCAAATTTGTAATTTTTTTCGTTTTAATTCATTGATATATATATTGTTTAGTTCAGAGAAGAGGTGATAGAGGTGTTTTCCAAGTGATCTTGATGCTGAGTGTCTCCTCATGAGATCCACACTGACCCTGTATGATCGACCTTGCTCCTCACCCCCCAACCTCACCAGTTCTGACATGACCCATCTTGGACTGACAGCTGATGCAACTCCAAACACACCGTGGGGTTCATTAAAACACTGAAAAGTAAATTATTTCCCTTCCTTTAATTGTCTTCATGTCTTCAAGACATCAACAACTAATTAGAGTTGTTTTGTAGTTTAGCTAAGCAGGAAGATTTTAAAGTAGACGTCAAAAAAATCTACATTTTTTTTAAAAGGGAATGATTTACCCAGAGCCTTGGGATGCAAGAGGGTCAGGGTGCAAAGGATTTGGATCCAAAGATAAGGGGTCAAAATTGATTAGTAGCATTTAATCATTGACCAGTTGAACAGTTATCAAGTAATTAAATAGCGTTTGCTACAATTTTAACAGTGACTGAATTATAGATTCACAAGAACAACCTTCACACCATAGTGAATTCACACCCACACTCAGGCAGAGATGTGTGGGCACATCAAGAACTGGGTGTGGAAAGGTTCTTCTCCAAAATTCTCCTTGTTGTCGGGGAAACACTCCCACGAATCCCTTTGTGTTTCCCAACAGACAAGGGTCACAGCTGGAGGAGTGTTTGTTGAGGGGGATCAGAATTGTCCTGGGCATCAGTGATGGTCTTTGGAGTGTTGCAAACTGAAGGGTTCCCGAGCTGCGAGAGGCTACCAGAGGTGTCCCACTGAGAGGGAGGTGCTGGGGAGCTGCCAGGGCCTCCCTCAGCACCGCTGGGTGTGGGCTCACAAGGTGACTGGCTTTAGTTGTCTGCTGAATCTCCATCCTTGTGTCAGGAATGAATGGAGTTTCCAAAATATTTGGGAATTGTATCCAAACTGTTCCATTTGGGCTACAGTTCAGGCAGGGAATGTTCCAAGGCTTTCAGGGGACGACTGATTATCCTGTGTTTCCCAACTCTTCAACTCTGGATTTTTCCCACCTGTATTATACAGGACCACCTGGTCCAGTCCAGAGACACTTCCCCACACCCCTAGTCCTGTCCAGGGACACTTCACCACATCCTGGTCCAGTCCAGGGGTTCTTCATTGCTCAGCTGGTTTGGTCAAGGCTTGTCAGGAGCTCCTGAGATCATGACCAGGCCTCAGGAAAATGGGGAGAGGATGCACCACCACAGAGGCTTCTAAGAAAGATGGGGGCAGAATTTTTGTAGAACCTGGACATGGCTGCAATTGGACAAATAGTTTTAAACTAAAAAAAAGGCAGATTTGAAGTCGATATAACCAAGAATTTTTTACAATGAGAGTGGTGAAACACTGGCGCG
>NW_016690666.1:18381-26794 GCF_001604755.1 Lepidothrix coronata
GGGAACCCTGGGATATTTTGGAACATCATGGAATCAAGGAGCCACTGTGACATTGCAGAGCCTTGAGGAACCAAAGAGACACTGCGGAACCTCAAGGAATCAAGGGTCCATTGTGATACTGCAGGGAACTAAAGGAATCCTGGGACATAGTGGAAACTCATGAAATCATCAGGGCCATTGCGACACTCCAGAGCCTCATGGAACCAAGGATCTGTTGTGACACTGAGAGGCCATTTCTGGCAGGATGCTCTGCTATGCAAATACCTAAAAAATGGTCAGAGAATGCAAACAATGCAAGCTCTCTGTGGTGAGTTACTACTGGTGTCAAGGTGCTGTTTTTATTGTCGAATAATGCTAAACCCAAAATTCATCCTGAAAGTTCAAACACACATCTTGCTTTCTGAAGCAGGATTTGACAGAGAAGCTGCTCCCTGGCCTGCAAATATGTCCAGCAGTCAAATCTTCTATAACTATAAAAACCCTGTCCAACTTTCATGTAACAGATTCTTCCACAGACTTCCTTGAAGTGTGTGGAGCTTCTGCCATGAAGCAGGGACAGCTTTTCATAGTCACTGCCCAGGGGTAAAGTGAAAGAGAGAGAACTACCCCCTGTTGTTGTGGGGTGAGTTACCTCAATCTCTGCTTCAGGATTGTTTCTTTTTGCTGGCTTTGATCCAATTGCTTTAATAGAATGACTTTGATAGACTGCACTGTCCTATCTTACACTATACTACTAGGAGGTTTTGGCTTTTATACTGTTCAGTAAATAATTCTGTTTCACGTACATCATTTGATAATTTTTCTGATCAATTTTCTGTTCATTTGTCATAATAAATAACTCATTTTATAGAAATAGTTCTGATTTGCCGTCACTAAAACCTGCAGGACAAAGTGATTGAATCACACCTCTAGAATTTCATTCAGTTCAAACCAAAATCTGAGCCTGAGATTGGATCCAGCCAGAGCCAGGCTCCTCTCTGAGAAGGAATTTGGAAAGCAGGGGGGTCCTTTCTGCACCTCGTAGCTCAACGAGATGGCTTCTGCCATCAACTCTGTCTAAGCCTTCCACCCCCCAGCCCCAAGCCGGGACACATGGGCATGTCTTGTCCATGCAGTGCAAACATGGACTCCTGAGCTGGTCATTGGATGTCCCTCTTTGGAGGGAAGAACAAGCCCAATGGCCTGGGGTGAGAGGCCAGTGCTGAGAGCGGCACTGGCTGTGCCAGGGCACTGCTGGGTGCCCCCACCCTGAGCACTCCCACCCTTGTGCTGGTCACTGCTGTTTTCCTCTGCAGGGCGTTGTGTTGGGCACATCCTGGAGAGCAAAGTGGAAAGCAGATGGAAGCTTTGAGGCCCTGGCCTGAGGAGATGCCCCTGCAGGATGGCAGTGCTGCTGCAGAGGTCAGCTCTGTGCCAGCAGTGCCCGTGGCTGTCCCTGCCTGCAGTCCCTGGACAGTCCTGCAGCAGGACTGGGACCGACTGCCAGAGCACTGAGGCCTCCAACAACACAGGGCTCTGCAGGACAGTGTGGAAGGGAAGGCAGAGGAGGCCACGCAGGAGAAGGGCTGCTGCTCCCTGGCACTGCTGCTCTGCTGGGACTCTTTTCTGGCCCAGCTCTGCACAGAGGCACCGACCCTGCAGCTGCAGAGAAGTCAGAGAGGAAAGATGTCAGGCAAACAAGTCAATGCAGAGTTCTTTGATTGGTTTAAGCACAGAGTGAGTACAATTCCCAATTTGTACAGCCTCTGGGCCAGGCTAGAAAGGCAAACACTGAACTGAAAACGGTGTTCATATATATATAAAAATATATATACATTCTTATATACATTTATATATTTAAAGATTTTTTTTGTGTGAACAAATTCTCACAAAAATAACATCCCTACCAGGAGCAAAAAATAGAGAAGATATGGTGGGCCTTTAATGAAGTCCATAACAGGATTGGCCTTTAATGAGGTACATAACATGCAGAAGAAAGATATTTTATTCTTTCTGAAAAACACCCAGTTATGAGTTTCCTCACGGCATCCTTGAGCTCCTGGTTCCTCAGGCTGTAGATGAGGGGGTTCAGTGTTGGAGACACCACTGAGTACAGAACTGACACAATAAGATCCAGGGATGGGGAGGAGATGGAGGGGGGCTTCAGGTAGGCAAAGAATGAGGTACTGATAAACAAGGAGACCACGGTCAGGTGAGGGAGGCACGTGGAAAAGGCTTTGTGCCGTCCCTGCTGAGAAGATCAGCACAGCCCTGAAGATCTGCACATAGGAGAAAACAATGAAAATGAAAAACACAAGTGCTAAACAGGCACTAACCACAATGAGCCCAATTTCCCTGAGGTAGCCTGAGTGTGAGCAGGAGAGCTTGAGGATGTGTGGGATTTCACAGAAGAACTGGCCCAGGGCATTGCCCTGGCACAGGGGCAGGGAAAATGTACTGGCTGTGTGCAGCAGAGCACTGAGAAAGCCAGTGGCCCAGGCAGCTGCTGCCATGTGGGCACAAGCTCTGCTGCCCAGGAGGGTCCCGTAGTGCAGGGGTTTGCAGATGGCAACGTAGTGGTCGTAGCACATGATGGTGAGGAGGCAAAGCTCTGCTGAGATGAAGAAGAAAAAGAAAAAGAGCTGTGCAGCACATCTCGTGTAGGAGATGGTTGGGATGTCCCAGAGGGAATTGTGCATGGCTTTGGGAACAGTGGTGCAGATGCAGCCCAGGTCTGTGAGGGAGAGGTTGAGCAGGAAGAAGCCCATGGGGGTGTGCAGGTGGTGGTCGCAGGCTAAGGTGCTGAGGATGAGGCCGTTGGCCAGGAGGGCAGCCAGGGAGATGGCCAGGAAGAGCCAGAATTGCAGGAGCTGCAGTTTCCGCCTGTCTGTGAATGCCAAGAGGAGGAACTGGGGCATGGAGCTGCTGTTGCACATTTGCTGCCTCAGGTTATTGTTTTCTGTTTAGGAGAAAAAAGGCAGAACTGAATTTGGCCAGACTCAATCAGCAAAATATCTTGCATATCTCATAGCAATTCAACATTCAGGGCCTCTTTTCAGGAAGATCTCTCTGCATCCCTCTCCCCGAGCTCTGAGTTTTGCTGGCTGAAGGGGGCACTCAGAGCAGGGACCCTGGAATGGGGTCCCGAGGAATCCTCCTTGCTGTGTTGTGAGAGGCAACTTGGAGCACAGGGTGACCTCCAATTAAAAGCACTTGGGATGTACCAAAGTGTTTCCAGAACTGCTGGTCACAGTTTGCCCAAGTGCAGAACAGAGGGAGGGGTTTTCGGGGGACTTGATTTTGTTCCAGTTCCTCTTACCAGGAATGAGTTTGGCTGGTTGAAATCTCTGACATTTCTAATGTGCTCCAAGTGAAATCCTGTGAGTCCTGAGAGGCAAAGGGATGGTCTCTTGGTGCAGAGACAAGAACTGGCCATCTTTCCTGTTCACAGCTGCCCCTGGCTGGCAGCTTGGAACTGAAGGGGGATCACGCACAGGAATTCCCTTAAAAAAGAAACAAGGGACTTCTGGGAGCAGAGGAATCCCGGTTCAAAGAGCAGATTGACAGAATCCTTGCCTTTATCAGGATGCCTGATTAGGATCTCATCTCTCTGCTCCCAGACTGCCACACACAGAGATTGCAGCTCCCAAGTACGGATGCCCAGAGCACTTCCACGGATTTAGCACTGAGTTTTCTCCACGGGTATCCTGTGCAGCACAGAGATCCTATGGCAGAGCTGTGCCCTTTTGGAGTGCACCTGCAGCCCTGCAGGACACCCAGGCAAACAGCTGAATACCCTGAAGTTGCCTGGAGGGCACTTGGGCACTTTGCTCCCAGAGGAACATCCCCACAGCAGCACCAAAGGGTTTGTGTCTGGACAGGAATCTGCCACCCCCAAAGCCCACACTGGCTCAGAAAACCCAATGGTGAGAACAAGGAGAGCCCAGGCAGCAAGGGATGGCAGTGAAATGCCTCAGTGCTGTCTCTGCTAATGTCGGAACGGCCAAAGCGACACAATAAAAGGTTCCAGCAAAGTTTATTCCAAGAAAAAAGCAGGGACAGCGGGGCTGCTGTGCAGCCGCTTAAGTACAGTTTTTGAACACACGTAATGCACACGGATAGGACAGTTCAAACCTTCACACCAGAATTCTTACAGCTAATAGGTGCATTTTCTAAACTCTACTTTCTCATAACAACTGTTATGAGCGGTCCCAGTTATCAACATTGATCTTTGGTGCAGAGCTGTTGCAGACTTTCTGGAACTCTGGACAAGGCCACTTATCCAGAGGTAGTCCGACCAAGCAGGTAGAAAAAGGATTCTCTGGGTTGGCTAGAGAAAGGCACGAGGTTTCCTGATGGGTCATCTCAGCTAGGGTCACCCACACGTTCTGCTTGGGTTGCGGGACCATCCATCCGTTGACGGGAAGGATCATCAAGCGCAGGACGGACACACCGGGCAGGTACCCAGCGAGGGCCATCACCTGTGGAGACACAAGCATATCCTTTCCCCCAAGTTATAAGTTCATGACGTCCAGACCATTGGCCTGAAACCAAATCCCGAACCTGCACTGGAGCATTGCGTGATAATGGCTTCGTGGAAGAAAGAGAAGAAAAATGCATAAAAGAAGGTGAGTAGGAGGAGTCACCAGGAAAAGTTAAAAAATTCAGCACATATACAGCTTTATCTAACCGTGCCTGAGGGTGCTCCCGACTCATTCCCCCTTTTTGTTTTTGAAGCTGTCTCTTCAAGGTACCGTGCATACGCTCTACAATAGCCTGTCCTGTTGGAGAATGTGGGGTACCAGTACCATGAGTTACACCCCACGTTGCAAAAAATTTTGTACCTTTTGCGAAATGTATGCCGGGCCATTATCAGTCTTGACTTCATGAGGAACGCCAAGGGTAGCAAAAGCACGCTGAAAATGACGAATTACATTGCTTCCCTTTTCTCCAGAATGGGCTGTGGCAACTATAGCATGTGAAAAGGTATCTACTGACACATGCACATATTTTAAACGACCGAAGTCATTAATATGAGTGACATCAGTTTGCCAGATTTCCAGAGTTTTAATGCCCCTCGGGTTGGTCCCAAAATATATTGGAATGTAAGTTCCCTGACAGTCAGGACAAGCAGCAACAATAGAGCGTGCTGCAGCGTGAGTTATTCCGAACTGTCGTCGCAGTGCAGTGCTACTTTGATGAAAAAACTGATGTTATAAGAGAGCCTGTTGTTGTATATTGGGCGTAGGGCCCAGGGCCATAGCAGATACAAGAGCATCTGCCTTGGCGTTACCTTCAGTGAAAAAAACCTGGCAAGACAGTATGGCTGCGGATATGCAGAACAAAATACGGCGTAGTTCTCTCTTGTATGGTTGTCCATAACTCTAAAGGAATTGTAAACAGCTCCCTTTGGTCAACTGAGGACAAAACAGTCTGATCTAAACGAGAAAGTAAATTAGCAACATAAGCAGAATCAGTAACAATATTTACAGGTTGTGGAAACAATTGAAAGGCTACAGTTACAGCTCGCAATTCAACTACTTGAGGTGAGCCTTCTTGTGTGACTACCTTATCATGCCAGCCGTGTACATCATGCCAGACTACAGCGGCTTTACCTGTCTTTCCAGAGCCATCTGTGAAGACTGTGAGTCCATCAACCGGTTCTGATTGACTTAATGTCTTCTGTCCTACGGGCACTTCATGAAAAAATTTAATCAGAGGGTGAGAGGGCAAATGATAAGAAACTTGTCCCTGAAAGTCAGACATGGCTGCCTGCAGTTCATACTTATGAACCATACACCATTCAAAATATGTGGACTGAACAGGTACAACAATTCGACTTGGATCTCTTCGAGTAATTCTATGCATCGTTTTCTGGCTTTCATAATTATTTCTGCAAGAAGTTCAAACAGGCCAGGAGCAGTCTTGTGAGGTTTAAAAGGCAAAAATAACCACTCCAAAATATGCAGAGGGTCAGTCCACTCAGTATTCCACTGCACAAGTGCACCAAAAGGAGTCACGTGGTCTATAAAAACAAACAACTGAACCATTTGTGTTAGGTCAATATGAGATACGAATTTATTGCGCAGCAATGATTCTACCTTCTGGACTGCTTGAACTGCCTCAGGGTTCAGTGTTCTAGGTTCCAAAGGATTGGCAGAATGTTTGAGCAACTCTAACAAGGGTCGCAACTGAGTATTTGTAAGACCAAGATAAGGCCTAATCCAATTTAAGGATCCCATCAATTTTTGTATATCTGTTAGGGTTTGTACATCAATGTTAAGTTTGACAGGTTGTGGTATCACTCTACAAGCAGTGACTATAAGGCCCAAATACTTCCAAGGCTCTATTTTCTGCACCTTCTCAGGTGAAATGATCAATCCAAACTGCTGTAGAGACTGTCTAGTTAATGTTTCTAATTCATTCAGTTGCTCCTCCTTGCTGGCTGCTAGCAATATATCATCCATGTAATGAAAACAATAGCATTCTAGGAAATGTTCACATACAGGTGACAATGCTTGGGCTAAAAACCACTGGCAAATCGTGGGCAAATTTTTCATGCCCTGGGGCAACACCTTCCACTGATATCTTTTGGAAGGTTCAGCATGATTGATTGATGGAAGAGTAAAGGCAAATTTCTCTTTGTCAGATGGTGCCAATGGAATAGTGAAAAAGCAATCTTTTAGATCTATGACTACAATGTTCCAATCCATAGGAATCATTGATGGTGCTGGAAGGCCTGGCTGTAAGGCTCCCATTGTTGCCATTACAGCATTTACCTGCCTCAGGTCATGCAAAAGTCGCCATTTGCCAGACTTCTTTTTTATTACAAAGACAGGGGTATTCCATGGACTATGGGAAGGTTCTGTGTGGTCGGCAGCAAGTTGTTCTGCCACTAACTGTTGCAGGGCCTGCAATTTTTCTATTGGCAGGGGCCACTGAGGAACCCACACTGGAGAACATGTCAGCCAGGTTAAAGCAAGTGTACGTTGACGAACACCCTGCAAGACAGTGGTCCCTGTTAAAAATTCGTTGTAATTTTCACCCCCCATTGCTCCAAGCAATCTCTCCCCCAAAGAGTCAGAGGTGCTGCAGTGACATAAGGCTTTACAGTAGCTCTCTGCCCTTCGGAGTTGACGATTGCCAGAGGTGACTGAGACACATGGCTTTGAGCAGTCCCTCCCAATCCAACCACCCCCATCCCTGTGTTTACAAGTGGCCAGGACAAGGGCCAGGAGCGCTGAGAGATGATGGTAACATCCGCTCCAGTATCCAATAAGCCCGTAACCTTTATCGAGGATGGCGTGCAGGTCTCGTTGAAGATGGTGCAACTCATCTGCAGTCGTTGTGCAGAAACAGTTCGGGACCAGAAGATTTGAGGTGGTCCGGTCGATCCAAATCCCCCAGACTGCCGCTCTCGTTGCTCTGTTCTAGGAACACAACTTGGAAAAGGCACAAGCTGAGCAATGCGAGTTCCTTTTGGTATAGTCACTGGAGGATAAGAAGTAGACACCATTGCAGAAATCTGCCCTGTAGAGTCAGCATCAATGACACCCACACGAACATCTAACCCAGCTATGATACTGCTAGATCATCCAATTAACAGTGCACTAAACCCTTTTCCTATTGGACCATGAGCGTCTAGTGGCACCTTGACAACATCTCTTGTTGTTATAATTACTGTGTCGGCTGTGGATACATCCATTCCTGCTGATCCACGGGTTTTTCTGGTGAGGCAGTCGCAGAGGGATAAGCCATCGGGGCTGTTCTCATGTATGGATTGGGTGGGTGAGGTACTTGTATCCTCATGCGCCTCATCGCGCTCTTTTTCCAGTTTCCCTGCAGCAACTGTCCGTTGACATGGTATTTTGATCTACACACTTTAGAAAAGTGCCCTGCCTTTCCACATCGGCTACAAGTAACTTCTGCCTCTGCTGTTTTATTTTTCTGCTTGTTCCCCTTTTGCTGGACTGGGCATTCAGCCTTAAAATGTCCTTGCTTTCCACACCCATGGCATTTAGGATTAGGTCGAAGGACAGCAGCTAATGCAGTCATTTTATGAGCCACCGATCCCACCTTAGAGCATGCTGCCACCATCTCAGGGATGGATGGATTCCCAGGCATTGCCTTGATTATTCTTTGGCAATCCTCGTTAGCATTATCTTTAGCTAACTCCAGGTAGAGCCTTTGTCTGAGATCTTCATCGTCTACCTGCTTTTCCAATGAGGTGGCTATGCGTTCTACAAATTGCAGGAACGGTTCCTTAACCCCCTGTTTCACTGTGGTGTACTTAGGCTTTGGAGCAGCTAGCTCCATTGTTTGTATGAGTGCTGACATTCCCATACGCTGGCATTGCTCTAGCACTGCAGGGGGCCACTGAGCTTGAACTTGAGGGTTTGAAAAAAACTGGACCCGTTCCCATCAATGCATCAAC
>NW_016690666.1:27069-28465 GCF_001604755.1 Lepidothrix coronata
GTATCACACAGACGCAGCTGTATCACACGTCTCAGAGGGATAACCGATCCTGTCCAGCAGATTCCAGTCCCCCATTTCTGCTGCCTTTTGTTTCACCTGATTCCAAAATCTGCCTGGATGTCTAGGCAGTACAGTAACAGTTACAGGGGGCAGAGTCCACGGCTCTGCTGTTTTCCGAAGGGGCCGAGAAGCAGCTCCTTTCTTCCGATCAGTTACAGGGGACTGGCAGGCAGCTTTCTTCGTGTTATCAGTGACAGGATGACTAACTACGTCCTCCTCATCCTCATCACTACTAGGCAATGCAGTATGAAGTGGATCATCCTGAGCTTCAAACTCTGCTAGCTGCTGCGCAGGGGTCCTATAGGGAGGCGGGGTGGTATCTGTCGGGGATGTCCAGTACTGAGGCATTTTTAATTGCTCTTCAGGTGTAACATATTTACGACTCGGTTTAGACTCATGTTTGCTGGCAGCTAGTTGCTCGTTAGGCGTAGGATATTTACGACTTGGCTTTGTGTCAGTTTCGCTATTAATTAAGCCTCCGTCCGAGCACTGCGAAGCCTGCAACTGGCCTGGATTGCTGCCAGCTGAGTCTCCACCTGAATTTTTCAAGGACTCTGACTGTTCTTTTTCTTTTTTGGTATCAGTTGAGCTCCCTTCCTTGGAATTTGTAGCATTCTGCACTGAAGCTGGCTTAGTTTCATTTTCTCCTGTCTGCTGTTCTGCCTGCCACTCTTTCAGAGTATCAAACAGCAAACGCCAGGTGACTGCTAGATCATTCGCGTCTTTCGATCCCTTAGATATTTCATCCCATAGCTTATCACTGACCTTTTGCCACGCAGATATACTAAACGTGGTACTAGATGTGGCCTCAAAGCCCTGCTTCCTGCACCACAACAACATGCGCCGCAAAGCAAAATCAGTAACCTTGACATTCTTTCGGCTTAGGAGGGATTTCCATGTGGATAGAACCACACTTTCCTCCTTCGTTATGTGCTGTCCCATTGTTAAAATACAGTCGGTGGCACCCCCGTTAGCTTACCTAATGAGGGTCAAAAAGTTCAGGTCCGGACCGTTTGGCGGGAACTCCCCTGCTCTCAAGCTACACCGGGCTCCGTTCCCCCTGTGCCTCACCCCACAGGTCCAATCTCTCTCTAGGAGAGAAAATACTCTGCTCTTTCCCCCTATAGGAGGGAAGTCACGGCAGCTCCGCAAATGGAGATAAATCCGTCTTCAATGTTGCAATCACGTCGGGGTCACCAGATGTCGCTGATAATGTCGGAACGGTCAAAGCGACACAAAAAAAGGTTCCGGCAAAGTTTATTCCAAGAAAAAAGCAGGGACAGCGGGGCTGCTGCGCAGCCCCTTAAGTACAGTTTTTGAACACACGTAATGCACA
>NW_016690666.1:33303-34620 GCF_001604755.1 Lepidothrix coronata
GTATGATGGTTGCCATGGTAACTGACCATAGAAACAGGAATGTATGAAGGTTGCCATGGTAACCGACCATTGCAATGGGACTTTATTCTGTTTGCCATGGTAACCGACTGCACCACTGGGAAGTATGATGGTTGCCATGGTAACTGACCATAGAAACAGGAATGTATGAAGGTTGCCATGGTAACCGACCATTGCAATGGGACTTTATTCTGTTTGCCATGGTAACCGACTGCACCACTGGGAAGTATGATGGTTGCCATGGTAACTGACCATAGAAATGGGAAAGTATGAAGGTTGCCATGGCAAAGGACCATAGAAAAGAGAATGTATGCTGTTTGCCATGGTAACTGACCATAGCAACGGGAACGTATGATGGTTGCCATGGCAACAGACCACATAAACAGAAATGTATGATGTTTGCCATGGTAACTGACTTTAGCAACGGGAATGTATGATGGTTGCCATGGTAACTGACCATAGGAACAGAAATGTATGGTGATTGCCATGGTAGCCGACCATTGCAATGGGAATGTATTCTGGTTGCCATGGTAACCAACTGTACCAGTGGGAAGTCTGCTGTTTGCCATGGTAACTGACCATAGAAAAGATAATGTATGATGTTTGCCATGGTGACTGACTGTAGCAATGGGAATGTATGATTGTTGCCATGGTAACCAACCATAGCAACTGGAATGTCTGGTGGTTGCCATGGTAACTGACCATAGCAATTGGAATGTATGCTGGTTATGGTAACTGACTGTAGCAGTGGGATGTGTGATGGTTGCCATGGTAACTGACAATTGCAATGGGAATGTGTGATGGTTGCCATGGTAACTGACCATAAAAAAAGATAATGTATGATGGTTGCCATGATAACGGCCACTAGTAATGGGAATGCGTCATGGTTGCCATGGTAACTGACCGTAGCAATGGGAATGTATTATGATTGCTATGGTAACTGACCGTACCAGCAGGAATGTGTGATGGTTGCCATGGTAACCGACTGCAACATCGGGAATGCATCATGGTTTCCGTGGTAACTGACCGTGGTAATGCGAGTGTATGACAGTTGCCATGGTAACCTTCCAATCTGTCTTAGTTGCAGGGGCCGGGACCAGTTTATCACTGGCTGGGTGCAACCAAAACTGTGTATTCTACATCCTCTCTGTCATTTCTGAGGGACTCTTAAGAATGGAGCCTTTGTAGCAGCTGCCCATGGCCCACCTGACACCTCAGCCTACAAGCTGGCTGGGAAAGAACTCTGCAAGGAGTGTTCCTTTGTCTTCACACCCAGGACTCAGCTGGGATAACTCCCCT
>NW_016690667.1:0-2070 GCF_001604755.1 Lepidothrix coronata
GTGTTACACACATGTGACACCTTTACACATGTTAAAATTCATAAATAAATGAATTGTGTGGAATTTATGTGATTAAATTTAAGAATAACCAGATAGAACCATTGCAGGTGTTAATAGTGAAATTATCAGGGATTAATAATAGTAATAGAAATAAGAATAGTAATTAAAATAGTAATAAAAGAGGTAACAGCTAATAATAATAATAATAGCAATATCAGTCGCAATAATCCCTATAGGATGAATAATATCAATAATCATAATCAATAATACTAATAGGTAATAATAATACCGATATTAGCGGCAATAGGATGAATATTATCAATAATCATAATCAATAATATTAATAGCTAATAATAACACCGATATTAGCAGCTATAGGCGCAATGGGATGGATATTATCAATAATTGTGGTCAATAATAATAATCAATAACATTGGCAATTAAAGTAATAATATAGTGGAATTAAAATGAAAGTGAGAAGGAATGAAAAGGTCGAAGCTGAAATCAAAGGGAATCAAAAATAACGTTGTTCGAATAAAGAAGAAATAATAAAATAATGAAAATGTGCATAATAAATATATAAGTAGTAAAATGTAGAAAATAAATAATAAAAGATGCAATAATAAAACAATGTAATAAAACAATATAGCAAATAATAAGTTAATAAATCTGTATATAATCATTAAATACCGTTTGTGTATGTTATGTTTAATATAAAAATAGAATATAAGAGAATATAAATAAATGTTGTTATATTAATATTGATTATGTTTATATATTATTTATATTAGATATGGATATAATCAATGAATATAAATATATAAAACTATGCATCAGACATGAATGCAATATATAAAGATAAATGTATAAAACAATATATTGGATATGAATGTAATATATAAACATATGAAATAATATAAAATAATAAAATAATATGTATAATAAAAATAATAAATATAATAAAATAATAATTATAATGAAATGATAGATATAATAAAATAATATATATAATACAATAATATATAATACAATAATAACTATAATAAATTAATAATTATAATTAAATAATAAATGTAATAAAAATAATAAATATAATGATAAATATAATAAAATAATAAATATAATAAAAATAATTATAATAAAAATAAATATAATAAAATAAATATAATAAAAATAATAAATATAATGAAATTATAAATACAATAAAATAATAAATATAATAAATATAATAAAAATAATAAATATAATAAATAATATAAATATTATCGCAATGAAATAATATCTAAACATAATCACATCCAACTGAACTAACAGTCAATAAAACACTACACGGCTATAAAATAATCCGAAATGAAGCGAAACAATTAAAAGTGGAGCGCGGCAAAGGGACTTTTCGGCCCAGCCCCCGTTTCCCGCTGGGCGCGGGCGGGCCCGGCCCGGGATGACGTTCGGGGGTCGGGCCGGGGGGTATTTAAGGGGCTCCCTCCGCTCCCTCCTTCCCGCCCGTTCCCGATTCCCGGCCGGGCTCCCGCGCCGCTCATTAAGCGCCGCTAATTGCGGCTCCTTCGGCCCCTCCCGGCGTTGTTTTTAATCAATCTCCGGGCGAATATTTTGAATATTTTGAATATTTGGAAGCGGCTCCGACCCCCCCGCGCTCCCCTCCCGCCCAACCCAAATCCCGCTGCTCTCCCCCCCAAATCTTCCCGGGAAAGCGGCGTCGGGGGCGCTCCAAAGCGGGAGGATCCCAAAATATCCCCGCGGGGAGCTCGGGGGACGCTCCAAAACTCGGGAGCTCCCGCGGCTTTCCCGGGCTTTTCGAAACTCGGGAAGTTTTCCCGGGTTTTGGTGGGAACCCCCCCCGGGTTCCAAAAAGAGTTCCCGCCTCTCCTCGGAGTGTTTTTGGTGAGTTTCGGGTTGGATTTTGTGCCTCGGTGACGAGCAAGGAGGTTTCTAATTTATGTTTTCCCCTCTCTCTCTCTCTACGTATCTATTTATTATATTTTTAAAAATCGCGTGTGGGTATTTATAGAAAACACAGAAATATTAATATATAATATTAATACATATGTT
>NW_016690667.1:7866-11862 GCF_001604755.1 Lepidothrix coronata
GTGTGTCCATCCCCTCTGGCTGTGTGTCCATCCCCTCTGGCTGTGTGTCCATCCCCTCTGGCTGTGTGTCCATCCCCTCTGGCTGTGTGTCCATCCCCTCTGGCTGTATCCATCCCCTCTGGCTGTGTGTCCATCCCCTCTGGCTGTATCCATCCCCTCTGGCAGTGTCCAGCCCATATGGATGCAGAGCACACTCTCCACTCTTTCTTAATAGGCTTTTTATATATATATTTTTTCCCTCGCTCCCATTTTCTCTCTCCCATTAGCGGATCGATGGCCCCTCTCCCTCCCCCCGATCCATTACACCGGCTATTTCCTTTCACTAATCAATGCTTTTTCTCCTCCATCTCCCCTTCCAGCCCTTTCCTTCCTCCCCCCTCCGCAGCCTCCTCATCTTCGCCGTCCCTCCCTTCACTGACCCCCCCCTTTGCTACCCCAGCACCCCAAAAAAACCCCCAACCCTCGATGGGGAAGAAGGACCTTCATTCCACCCTAGGAAAGCACCAGCACCCCTCTCCCTCCTCATCCTCACTCCCCCACCCTGTGGCAGCGCGAATTTTTTTCGATTTTATTTTTTTTTTTGCTGTTATTTCCTTCAATATATTTTATTTTTTTTTTTTGCCGTTTCTCCCCCCTCCTTCTCCTCTCCCTCCTTCGCCCGTGAAAGCGTTAAAGGCAGGAGCGCGGCACCCGCATCCAGCAGCAGCTTTTGTAGGGCTGATTTATGACTTCAATCTTGGTTCACCCAGAGTTCACGGGGATTTGCTGTTCCTGAGGGCTAAAAGATGGTCTCACTTGACAAGTGTGACTATTGGAAATGCCTCTCCCCGCTCCCTCGCGCTCTCAAGCGCTGCCTTTCCAGAGAGTAAAAGGTTTTCTAATTGAGAATGAGACTCGGGGGCTGCCCCCCCCCTTCCCTCCTTCCCCTCTCTTTCCCCGCTTCGTTTTCAAGCCTCAGGTATCGACCGGAGGTGAAAAGCCCCCCAAAAATCCAGGGACTCCGCGGCCCCTCCCCGGCCCGAATTCCCGAGGGAAACACAAACAGCCGCCGCCCCCCGAATTCCTTTCCAGCCACCGCGGGTTTTAAACAAGTAAAATAGTTTATGGAAGGCACCGAGGTCTTAAACTCCCGCAGAAGCATCGCCCATAAATTACCCCGACGTGACTCGCTTCCCGATGCTCCCGGCCCCGCGTCTCGCCCTTCCTCCCCCCTGCCGGCCCCCTCCTCATCCTCCTCCCGCACCCCCAAAGCTCGGGGGTCGGGTCGCGCCGACCCTCCGGCCGCGGGACGACCCCGGGGGGAGCGTTAATGACACGCAAATTTGGAGCGGCGCTTTAATCGCTTTCTGGGCTCGCGCGCGCGTGTGATGAACACGCGCGTGTGCGTGCACGCGCCTAATTAGCGCTCTGAGCTAATTAATGAGCGCCCGACGCGGCCCCCCCCCCCCGTTCCCGCCCGGATCCGCAGCTTTGGATCTTCCCCCGAAACCTCCCCGGGGGGGGTTCGTGTCTCTGTATCGGAGCTGTGGGGATGGGGGTGACCCCCGGGGCTCGGGGGGGGGGTCGTGTGGGGGCCAAAAGACCCCCCAAATGGGTGTTGTGGCCCCGGTTTTGCTGTTGGACGGGCTTGGTGTGGTGTCAGGGATGTCGTGGCTGTGGGGACAGGGGTGTCGTGGCTGTGGGGACAGGGATGTCGTGGCTGTGGGGACAGGGGTGTCGTGGCTGTGATGTCAAGGATGTCGTGGCTGTGGGGACAGGGATGTGGCTGTGATGTCAAGGATGTCGTGGCTGTGGGGACAGGAATGTCGTGGCTGTGGTGACGCCATCAGGTCACGGCGTGGACAGAGCTCTGGAGGGGGAAGGGGGTGAGAGGTGGGGATGCGGCTGTAGGGACGTGGTGTGGGGCTGTATGACCCCATTTCCACGTGTCTGTAGGGCTGTACATTCCTGTTTCCATATGTCTGCAATTCCATACATCCTTGTTTCCGTGTCTCTGGAGTTCTGTACGGCCCCATTTCCACACGCCTGTGGGGCTGCACATCCTCATTCCCACGCGTCTGTGGGGTTGTACACCCTCATTTCCACACGTCTGTGGGGCTGCACGTCCCCATTTCCACGAATCCGCAGGGTGTGTCCCCAAATCCATGCGTCTGTGGGGTTGTGTTCCCATTTCCACGTGTCCGTGGGGCTGTACATCCCCGTTCCCACGTGCCTGGGGTTCTGTACATCCCCTGTTTCCATGTCTGAAGTTCCATACGTCCCCCTTTTCCATGTCTCTGCATTCCATAAGTCCCCTTTTCCATGTCTCTGCAGTTCTATACATCCCCTTTCCCATATGTCTGCAATTCCCAAGTCCCCGTTTCCATCCATGGATCCCTTTTCCTTAGGGATCCCGGCCATGCCGTGGGATGTGTGGGGGTCCCCCCCTCCCAGTCCCAGCCCCCCCTGCCCCTTCTCCCCCCCCCCGCGGGTGGCTCAAGGTCACCTTCCCTCCTCCAGTTCCAGCGTTCATCCCGAAATCTGGCGGGCAGGAACGCATCCCGACGGATAACCCGGGATGACCCGCATTCCAACCCCCCTCCCACCGCTCCGTGTTTCCCAGGGCTCCTCTCCCGGCGTCCCGGGAGCCCCCGGGATGTGTCACCGCATTCCCAAGGACGCCGGGACCGGGAGAGAATCCACGGCCGAGCGGCCTCTGGGGATCCTTCACAACCCCCCCCAGCGCCCGCCCCCCGTCTTTCCCAAAACCTGGAATTCCCGCTTCCATTCCAGAGCCTTACGTGGCTTTTTTGACCTCAATTAATTCCCTTAAAACGCCGATTCTCGCGCAAATGAGCTCCGATCCAGCTCCCAGATGCTGGAATACTCGGAGTGATTCCTCCGCCGCGCTCCGGGGTGGGACAGACGTTGTGTTTTCCCTCGGTTCCCTCCGTGCCCACCGCGGGACGGGGGGACGGACAGAGGGACGCGGGGGGACGGACAGAGGGACGCGGGGGGACGGACAGAGGGACGCGGGGATGCGGCAGGAAAGAAGGACAAGAGGAAGGAAAGACGGGAGGAGAGAGGAGCAACAGCCCCGCTCGGGGCTTGGGACCCCCCCAGGATCCCCCCCAGGATCCCCCCGGCTCTGACTGAGCCGTGATCCCCGTGCCCGGGCTGGGGGGGCTGCGAAGGTTTGGGAAGGCCGCGGGAACCGGGTGGGGAAAACTTCTGCCGACCTATTATGTCGTTAAAAACCCCTCCAGCCGAGGGTATCCCTGCGTTTATCCCTCTGGTCCGGCCCCCTCTGGCTCCCCGGGGAGAAAATTAGGGAGAGAGGTGGCCGGGAGGGTGTTGGAGCCGCTCCCCCACTCGGCTCCACGGTTTTTGGGGTGGTTTTGGGGTCACCACCCCCGGCAGCCCCTCCCTGGCCGCGGGAAGGAGAAGCCGGAGAGGTGAAGGTGGCGAAACCTGAGGGAATTTCGGTGTTTTTTTAAAAAAAAACCCTCCCCGGGCTCACCCCGGGGCTTTTTGTTCTGGTTTAAAGGAGGGGAGAGGGGGGATCCCCCCCAAAAAACCAGCCGTGCACCGGCACCTCCCCTTCTTCCTCCGCGCGGGGTTTATTGTTCCCTGAGCGAACAGAGATGGAAATCCACGGCGGCTCCCGGGCGGCTTCTCCCCGCAATTCTCGCGGCCATTTACACGTCCTCGTCGCGCTTATTTATTTTTATTAAAATACTTAAAAAAAAAAACCACAGACACACAAAAAAACCCCCCCAAAAAAATAAATAATAAAAAAAACCAACAAAAGCCCCCAACCCAAACCAGCCGGAAAAATAAAAACACAACGCCAGCAGCAGGGCGAGGGAGGAGAGAGGAAGCCTCTGCTGGGCGGGCTGCGGGGGAACAACGCGTGTTTTCTGTTGGTGCGGGAGGCTGCGGGGCGAGCCCCGCTCACTTGTTCCCCGGCTCGCTTTGCCATCTTGCGGCGCGGGGGAAGGAGGGGCCTCACCCCGC
>NW_016690667.1:13091-14121 GCF_001604755.1 Lepidothrix coronata
AATATAAATATATAATATATAAAAATAGATAATATATAGACATATATAATATAAATATATAATATATAAAAATAGATAATATGCATAAATATATAATATATAAATATATAAATACATCAGCATAAACATAACGATATAAATACAATATAAACGCAATAATATAAATATCACAACATAAATATCGCCCTATAAATATCACAATATAAGTGCCATAACGCAAACGTAGTAACATAACCGTCGCAATACCAGCGCAATAATATGAATGTAATATTATGATATGAATGTAATATTATGATATTCTTCTGTCGTTTTCCCCAGGCCTGGAGCCCGAACCAAAACCAACCGGGGGGGCAAAAACGCGGAGGGAAAATAAAGCACAGCTCCCCCTCCCGCGGCCCTTTTTTCCTCTCCTTTCCTTTTTTATTTTAATTTTGGCTGAGGAGCTCCCACCCCCCCGCGGGAATTCGGGAGCCGCGCGGCTCCACCCTGGCGGGGGGGTTTTGCCCCAAACCCGGGGGGATTCGCGGCGCGTTTGGCTTCCCAAACCCCCCTGGGCTGGGTGCGGGAGGGAGCATCCCCAGGAATTCCCGGCAGCCGCCGGAAAATGGCTGCTGGCAGCGAATTCCAGCTCCAGCCGGGAATTCGATCCCGGCTCGGTCGCACCCGGAGCGGCGGGAAGGTCGGAGGGAGCCGCGCTCGGCCTTCGGAGCCGAGGGACGGACACGGCCCCTCTCTAAAGAGCCCCCCGATGTCTGGGGGGGTCTGCAGGGCACCCCGAAGTTTTGGGGGGTCTGCAGGGCACCCCGAAGTTTTGGGGGGGGTCTGCAGGGCACCCCGAAGTTTGGGGGGGGTCTGCAGGGCACCCCGAAGTTTTGGGGGGGTCTGCAGGGCACCCCCTCGCCCCCAGCCCCTGGCACGGCCCGGCCTTTGCCCCCCCCCGGGGGGATTTTGCACCCTCGTGCTCGGGTGGGCGAATCCTGAGGCCGCAGGAAGGGGCAGGAAGGTGGGAAGGGGCAGAAGGATGGGAAGG
>NW_016690667.1:15185-20541 GCF_001604755.1 Lepidothrix coronata
CAGAAGGATGGGAAGGGGCAGAAGGATGGGAAGGGACGGGAAGATGGGAAGGGGCAGAAGGATGGGAAGGGGCAGAAGGATGGGAAGGGACAGGAAGATGGGAAGGGGCAGAAGGGTGGGAAGGGGCGGAAGGATGGGAAGGGGCAGAAAGACGGGAAGGGGCAGAAGGATGGGAAGGGGCAGAAAAATGGGAAGGGCAGAAGGATGGGAAGGGGCAGAAGGATGGGAAGGGGCAGAAAGACGGGAAGGGGCAGAAGGATGGGAAGGGGCAGAAAAATGGGAAGGGCAGAAGGATGGGAAGGGCAGAAGGATGGGAAGGGGCAGAAAGACGGGAAGGGGCAGAAGGATGGGAAGGGCAGAAGGATGGGAATGGGCAGAAGGATGGGAATGGGCAGAGCCACGGGAAGGGGTAGGAAGATGGGAGGGGGCACACGTGGGCCCGGGGACACGGGCAGGGCAAAGGCCGCGTCTCCACGTGGGTTTAGCACGGCCAGGGGGGTGCAGGCCCCAAAACACCCCCCGGCTCACCTCCCTTTGCCCCCCAAGGGCACCCAGAGGTGTGGGGTCACATCAGGGTGGGCACGACGGACCCCAATTCCCCCCCTCCAGCGCGTGACTGAAGCTGCTGGGGGGGTGTCCAAAGCACATCCCGCTCCAGCCCGCGGGGTGTTGTCCAAAATCCAGGAAAACGGCCCAAAGCCACCCCCGGGAGGAGGCGGATTGACGGGGATGGGCACAGGGATGGGGGGGCAGCGTTCCCTCATTAATTCGGCTGGAAGCTCCTCGGGGAGAGGGGCAGGGCTCGGCCTTCCCCCGGCACCAGGGCTGGGAATTCGGGGCTCCCGCAGCTCCAGCGCCCTCCTCCCCCTCCACCACCGCGCACCAAACCCTCCGCCTGCGCTTTTCCCGCAGCGCCAGCGAGCGAACAATGGGGGGGCCGCAAACAAACGACGCCCCGATTTTTAAATTTTATTTTTCTCTAATTTCTCCCCCCCTCCCGGTTTTTTTTTTTCCCCGGCAATCCCGCATTAGCATGCGAGGCGTGGGGAGCGCGGCGTGACCTTTCCTTGCACCCGGAGCCGGGGAGGAGCCGGAGCGCGGCGGCTGCGCCGGGGCTCGCCAGGCAGATTCTAATTCGGCGATTACTGTCACCAAGTCGTTTGTCACCCGCCCCGGGGAGACTCGGCGGACGTCAGACCCTCCGACGCTCCTTATTGCTGCCTTAATCTTTACAGATTGAATTAAGATTGGGGGCGACTTTATCAGCGGCTGGAGCCCGGGTGAAGGGTTACGCGCGGGTTCCATTTGTTCGGCGGCCGAGGGACGGAGGTTCCCACCCCGCCCGTCCCCTGAAGAAAATCGAAATAACCCCCTCCCCACCTCCAAAAAAACCCCCCCAACCAAACCCCACGCCCCAGCAACCCCCCAAACCCCACCTGTCACCCCGTAATCAAATCGCCCTTGAGATGCTCTTCGGAATAAAGCGAGGTGGATGGAGCGGCCTCCCCCCAGCCCGCGGAGCAGAGGCGATCGCCCTCCATCCCCATATTAATTCTCCGATTAAATTAAATAACGCGAAGGGTTGTGCTGCTTTCATTAAGCACCGTGGGCGAGCGAGCTCCCTGCAGCCTCCCGTCCTCCGTGTGCTAATTAGCAACAGGCAGGAGCCTCCCCCCCTCTTTTCTCGGTAATTAATGGCTGGGAGTCGTAAAGAGACTTCGGGGGGCCCGAGGTGCGGCCGTGGGCGCACCCACCGTCACCCCCCTGCCTCGGGCTGGGGCGGCCCTTCTGGAGAGGCAGCGAGGAAGAGGAGGGTGGGGGACCATCAGCATCCCGAGGGGGTGGAGGTGTCCTGCCGAGGGGGTCGGGGTTGAAATCACCCCCGGCTGGGGGTGGGGTGTCAACCGCTGGCGGATCCTGGCTCTGAAAGGGTGTTTTGGGATGCTGAGGTAAGGAAAAGCTGGGAAATTTCGTCCTGGCCTTGGTGGAGGAGGCGAATTCCCTTCGGGATCTCAGCCCCTCCTCGCGGCCGGGCCGGGCTCCCTCTGGAGTCCGCGGAGAGAATCGGCACAAATTCGGTGATCGCAGGAAAACACCCCAAAAACGAGCCCATCCCGGCTTGTTCAGCTCGGGCTAGAAGGGGAAAGGCGAGGCTTTAACCACCAGGGCAGGATTATCCCCACCGTCCCCATCCCCGCCCCTAAATCACGCCTGGGAAGGGGTGTCTTGGCTCGTTCCTTGAACACCCTCAGCCCTCCGGGAAGGGCCTGATTTAAAACCCGGAGCTCGAAGCTGAAAATCCATCCTGAAAAATCCTCCTTTTAAAAAAAAAAAACCCACAAAAACAAACCAAAAAATCCCCTCCTCGCTGCTCGTTAGCTTAATTAGTTTTGCTCACTCCATTTTCCAGACCCCGGCGGCTCCTCCGAGATCTCGGCCCCGGCTCGAGGATTATTGAGTTTCACGCTGAAATGTTGAGGGGGTTTAGGAAGAGCTCAAGCATTTTCCACCCTTTTTTCTCCCCCTGGAAAGGCCGGAGTTTCGGTTACATCACCGCGGGGAGCATCTTTTCCCCCCCGCTGATTTTTACTCCTCACGCCCCCGTTTCTCGCTCATTTCTTTTTTTTCTTTTAAAGCCTCCCGGCTTTGCACGTCAACACCGGAATATTCGGGATGCTCCCGCGGCACCGCCGGCTTTTCCCTTCAAACAACCACACTGCCCTTGAAAAGCCCTCATAAAAAAAGACGGGAAGAGGCGTTTTCACCCCCAATTTGCTACGAAAACACCGCCGAGCCGGGGGGATTTCAGCCTCGTTCCGAGCTTTTAGGAGGGGACTCGCTTTAAGCCCGGCTCTTTGGGTTTAAAAGCCCGGACTTTGGCACCCAGCCCTGGGGTTTAATGGTGTTCAGCGCCTCGGCTTGACCTTTATTTTGCAAGGAGATGCTTCGCGGCTCTCCGGCGGAGCTGCTCGGAGCCGCCTGGCCGGGGCTCTTGGCTCCCCGGGAAGATTCATGGGACCCATAAAAACATCAGTTTTCTTTCTCTAAACAAAGCTGTTGCCGGTCATTCGCGGGGGAGAGGCTGCGGGAAGGGAGGGAGGGATGGAGGGGAGGGATGGAGGGAGGGCGAGGTGCATTTTTTCCGAGCCGCCGAGTTGATTTTGGTGCCGTAAATAAAGGCAGAGGGTCGGGGGGGCACCTCCCGCCTTGTCCCAGCGGCTCGTCACCCACGTGGGGACACGGAGGTGGCCTTGGAGGTGGCTCCGTGAGGGGATTCTCTGCCCCTGCGCCACCAACAGGGATGAGTCTCTCTGGGATGCGCTCCAGGTTGGGATCCAGAGCCTTCACATTCACCTTCCGAAGGGATGGATCCCCTTTTCCACACCCTGGAAGTCCGGGGGTGACCCGGGACATCTCCCAGGGAGTGTTCCAACCGTGGCCTTCACCTTCCAGAGGAATGGATCCCCTTTTCCTCGTCCTGGAAGTCCAGGGGTGACCTGGGGAACAGGTCCCTCCCAGGGAGTGTTTCCCACCAGCTCCCCAGCCCCCGGGGTTGTCCCTCCTCTTCCCAACTCCGGCGGGGAGGGAGGGGGAGCCGGGAAGGGACGGGCTGCATCCCGTAAGCTGCCCCTGCCGAGGGAGAAGCTCCTCTTTGCTAATGAACCCGCGGGCGTCTCCGGTAAAACGAGCTGGATCCCGCCCGGAGCGCCGGGGGGACGGGCAGTAAATCACCTCCCGGCGACGGGGGAGCGCTTCCATTCGGCCCGAAGTGCACTTTGCATGCATTTTGCATGCTCTTTAAACGCGCTTCAAATTAATGCGCTCGAAACTCGGCCCCTCGGTTAATTAAGATCTCGCCTACCTGAGCCCTCCCCCGCGGGCGCGTTCCCGCGGCCGATCCCGATCCAGCGCCCTCTGGAGCTGCGGGAGGGGCCTCCAGGGTGGCTTCTGGTGCAGTGTTGGGGCTGAGCTCCTTCCTCCATCCCTGGAATCCCCTGTTCCCCCACCACAGGTCGGGTAGGATGGGAGAGACCACCCCTGTTTGCTGCTCCACCTTTGGCCACGGGGCCGTGGCAGGAGCTGGGAAAAGCCACCCAGGCCAACGTTTCCCGTTTAAATGAGCAAAACCCCTCCAGCGGGGCTGCAAGGAACCACCCGGCCCTCTCCAGGCGCTCCTGGAGGGGAGCAGAACCTCGTGAGGAGACCAGGGGAGGGGTTGGAGAAGGCCCAGCAACCCCCTGAGGGGACAAGGGTTGGCTGAGCTCGTTTCTGCCCAAGAAGGGGTGAAAACACCCCATCCTCTCCCCGTGCAGCCAAGGCCAGGGGACTCAAACCCATCCTGGCACCCAAAAGCTGCTCTAGACCCTCTGGACCAGCCCTGTTCGTGGGGTTTTGGGGTGATCTTCTCTCCATCCTTCCCACTCTGCCTCCCAAGCGGGAATAATTCCCTCAGCTCCCACCCCGCCGCCTTTCCCTGCAGTGATCCAGCTCCAGCTGGATATTCCCTGGGAGAAACGGAGCCAAGAGCCCCGGGATGAGCCTTTAAGGAGTTTCAGGAGGTTTTAGGAGACCCTAAAGAGAAAAACTCGAGGGGATTTGCTCTTCCCCTGCCACGGGGGGGCCTCGCCAAGCTTGTTCTGGGAAAGACTCGGAAGCCGTTTGGGATCTGGGGTGGGAATTTTGGTGGGAGTTTCGGTGGGAATTTCCTCTCCTTGCCGTGGCCTTGCTGTCCCTGCCCTCATTTTGGGTCAGGGAGGGGAGATTTTAGGACATGGAGAGAGAAACCAGCACCCTGGAGCCTTGAGGAAGGGCTAAATTCGGGTTCTCACTGCAAACCTCAGCGGGATTCTCCCAAAATATGCCCCCAAAAAAGGGTTTTGCCTCCTCCCCTGGCCCAGAGGATGAACACCCGAGGCTGGGGAGGCAGGACAGGCCCTGTCCTTCAGGAAGGACATCCCCTGGATCCTCAGCATCCCCTGGAAGGACGGGACAGCTCCGGCTCTTGGAGCAGCTCCACGAGGGAGGGGCTGGGAGGCCGTAAATCCCGGCTGAGCAGCCTTGGCAGAGCCCAGCCCGTCCACGAGGGCACATCCATCAGCATTAATCCAAATCAGCTCCTCAAGTGGATTAACTGGAGCACCCGGAGCCCCTTTCTGGGCACTTAGTCAGAATTACAGTTGCTTTAATTCAGTTTAGTTTAATTCTCGAGGCTAAACCCGGTTAGGGCCCCGCTGCCTTCGGAAGGGGAAGGTCCAGGCGTGGGTTTAACGCGATTTAATCGGGCCCGGTTTAAATTCACACCCCCGGGTCGGGCTGTGGCCCCTGGGGAGGCGGCTCGGCGGGAATTCCGAGGGGG
>NW_016690667.1:21114-22667 GCF_001604755.1 Lepidothrix coronata
CAGACTCACAGAGGCACAGAACCCTGGAATCCTGGAATCCGGGAATCCTGGAATTTGGGAATCCTAGAATCACAGACTCACAGAGGCACAGAACCCTGGAATCCTGGAATCCGGGAATCCTGGAATCCGGGAATCCAGGAATCCTGGAATTTGGGAATCCTAGAATCACAGACTCACAGAGGCACGGATTCCTGGAATCCAGGAATTCTGGAATCACAGACTCACAGAGGCACGGAATCCTGGAATCCTGGAAACACAGACTCACAGATTCACAGAATCCTGGAATCCCAGACTCCCAGAATCTCGGAATCCCAAAATCCCAGAATCACAGACTCATTGAATCCCAGAACCCTGCAATCCCAGAACCCTGGAATCCCGGAATCCCAGAATCCCACATTCCCAGACTCACAGAATGCCAGACTCACACTCTCACAGAATCCCAGACTCCCGGAATCCCAGACTCACAGACTCAAACAATCTACTGAGTTGGAAGGGACCCAACTCCGGATCAGGCTGGGGGGAGAAGATCTTCCCAGGATCACCCGAGGCTGGATCAGACTTTTCCAGGATCACCCAAGGCTGGATCAGACTTTCCCAGGATCACCCAAGGCTGGATCAGACTTTCCCAGGATCACCCAACTCCAGGAAGCCTTTCCCAGCCCGGCTGTCTCCTGGAGCCACTGAGACATGGCAACGTGGGGGGAATTTGGCCCACAGGGGACCATGAGCAGGATGGGACCCCCCAGGATCCCCCAGGATCCCCCAGGACCCTCCAGGATGCTCCCGGACCCTCCAGGACCCCCCAGGATCCTCCAGGACCCCCCAGGACTCTCCAGGATCCTCCAGGATCCTCCAGGACCCCCCAGGACTTTCCAAGATCCCCCAGGACCCTCCAGGATCTTCCAGGACCCTCCAGGACCCCCCCCGAACCCTCCAGGATCTCCCCAGAATTTTCCAGGACCCCTCAGGATTCCCCAGAAGCCTCCCAGACCCTCCAGAATCCCCCCCGAACGTTCCAGGATCCCCCAGAACCCTCCAGGATCCTCTGGAACCCTCTAGGACCCCCCCCCGGACCCTCCAAGAGCCCCCAGGATCCTCCAGGACTCTCCAGGATCCCCCAGAACCCTCCAGGATCTTCCGGAACCCTCCAGGACCCCTCAGGACCCCTCAGGACCCTCCAGGACTCTCCAGGAACCCCCAGGACCCTCCAGGATCCCCCAGGATGCCCCAGAACCCTCCAGGACCCTCCAGATCCCCCCCCCAGGATCCCCCAGGATGCCCCAGGACCCTCCAGGACCCTCCAGAATCCCCCCAGGATCCCCCAGAACCTTTTGGAACCCTCCAGGACCCCTCAGGATCCCCCAGGACCCTCCAGGATCTCCCAGAACCCTCCAGGACCCCCAAGAATCCTCCAGAACCTCCCAGAATCCTCCAGGACCCCCCGGAAACCTCCAGGCCCCTCCAGGCCCCTCCAGAACCCCCTCCAGGACCCCCCCGGACCCTCCAGGACCCCTCAAACCTCCTAGGAATGATATCTCCAGCGGAGATCACGC
>NW_016690667.1:25941-29519 GCF_001604755.1 Lepidothrix coronata
TTTCGGGGGGGTTTGGTGTGTAATAAATGCAGGATTTGTTGTGGGGGCGACCCGAGAGCCCGGGGGGTGTCCTGGGGGCAGGGCAGGAGCCAGGTTGGAGTGGTGGGGGGGTCTCCTTCCCTTTGCTCTTGCTCCAAATCCCTCCCAAACCCACCCTGTTCTCCCCCAGAACGAGGAAATCCTGGACCAGGGTGGTCCCATCCCATCAGGGGCTTGAGAGAACCCTCTTTGCGTCCTCCAGGGACCCCCCCTTGGCCCAGGACTTGGCTTTGGGGGAGGTTTGGAGACCCCCACGCTCATCTTGGAGGTCCCCAAGGCTGCCTTAGTGGCCAAAGAGGAGATCTGGGAGCACTCCCAGGGCTGGGGGCTCATCCTGGGGTGGGCCCAGGGGAGGATTGGGGTGTTCAAGGTCTCCAAACCCCTCCAGCCAAAGAGAATTGACCAAATCCCACCCAAACCCACCCTGTTCTCCCCCAGAATGAGGAAATCCTGGACCACCGTGGTCCCATCCCATCAGGGGCTTGAAAGAACCCTCTTTGTGTCCCCCCAAAACGGGGCAGGAACAGAAATGTGGGGTCAGGGACCCCCCTTGGCCGAGGACTTGGCTTTGGGGGAGGTTTGGAGACCCCCAAACTCATCTCAGAGGTCCCCAAGGCTGCCTTGGTGGCCAAAGAGGAGATCTGGGAGCAGCCCCAGGGCTGGGGGCTCATCCTGGGGTGGGCCCAGGGGAGGATTGGGGTGTTCAAGGTCTCCCTTGGAGTGTCCAAACCCCCCTAGCCAAAGAGAATTGACCAAATCCCTCCCAAATCCACCTTGTTCTCCCCCAAAATGAGGAAATCCTGGACCAGGGTGGATCCATCCCATCAGGGACTTGAGAAAACCCTCTTTGTGTCCCCCCAAAACGGGGCAGGAACAGAAATGTGGGGTCAGGGACCCCCCTTGGCCCAGGACTTGGCTTTGGGGGAGGTTTGGAGACCCCCACGCTCATCTCGGAGGTCCCCAAGGCTGCCTTGGTGGCCAAGAGGAGATGTGGGAGCACCCCCAGGGCTGGGGGCTCATCCTGGGGTGGGCCCAGGGGAGGATTGGGGTGTTCAAGGTCTCCAAACCCCTCCAGCCACAGAGAATTGACCAAATCCCACCCAAACCCTCCCTGTTCTCCCCCAGAACGAGGAAATCCTGGACCAGGGTGGTCCCATCCCATCAGGGGCTTGAGAAAACCCTCTTTGTGTCCCCCCAAAATGGGGCAGGAACAGAAATGTGGGGTCAGGGACCCCCCCCTTGGCCCAGGACTTGACTTTGGGGGAGGTTTGGAGACCCCCACGCTCATCTCGGAGGTCCCCAAGGCTGCCTTGGTGGCCAAGAGGAGATCTGGGAGCACCCCCAGGGCTGGGGGCTCATCCTGGGGTGGGCCCAGGGGAGGATTGGGGTGTTCAAGGTCTCCCTTGGAGTGTCCAACCCCTTCCAACCACAGAGANAAAAATCGGAGAAACCCTTTTCCGGGGAGAGCAAGAAGGATGGGAAACAATTACGGAGCATCACCCCGAGCCCTCGGAATTAAAAAAAACGTGGAGAGTTTTTAATAACTGAGGGGAAAAAAAAAAAAAAAAAAAAAAAGTTGTTAATCAGGCCCGCGATTAAAAAAAAAAAAAGGGAATAATTGAAAAGATATCCTAATTTATCCACGAGGTGCCTCCGCCGCTCCCTTTATCACGGAGATGGACGGAGGGTAATTGGCGTGGTGAAAGCCATCAATCCCGGGAAGTGGGTTTTCCGTCCGGGACACGGCGATTACTGTCAGGTTATGACACGGGAATATCAAGATCGATGGCCTTTTAAACGCGCCCCAGTTCTGGGCAATTGGTGACAATAAAAACGGTGACAGATCGACGGGACGGGGCCGGGGAGGGGAACCCGGAAATAACCCCCTTCCCCAGGGAAAACAACGGGAAAAGCCGGGGGGGGGATGGATGAGAGGGATCCAGCGGAAGGATCGGAGGGATCCGGTTGGTGCCGGGGTGGGAGGAGGTGGTTCCTCAGCTCTCTGGGTTGGTTTGGGGGGGATTAAGGATGGTCTCCTTGTGGGAATTGTTGCCATAAAAAACAGGATCCTCCAGGACCCTTCGGGACCCCCCAGGACCCTCCAGGGCCCCCCAGGATCCTCCAGGACCCCCCAGGACCCCCCAGGACCCCCCAGGACCCCCCAGGACTCCCCAGGATCCTCCAGGAGTGGGAGGAGGTGGTTCCTCAACTCTCTGGGGTGGTTTGGGGGGATTAAGGATGTTCTCCTTGTGGGAATTGTTGCCATAAAAAACAGGACCCCCCAGGACCCTTCAGGACCCTCCAGGAGTGGGAGGAGGTGGTTCCTCAAATCTCTGGGTTGGTTTAGGGGGAGATCAAGGATGTTCTCCTTGTGGGAATTGTTGCCATAAAAAACAGGATCCTCCAGGACCCTTCAGGACCCCCCAGGACCCTCCAGAACCCCCCAGGATCCTCCAGGACCCCCCAGGACCCTCCAGGACCCTCCAGGACTCCCCAGGACCCCCCAGGATCCTCCAGGAGTGGGAGGAGGTGGTTCCTCAACTCTCTGGGGTGGTTTAGGGAGGGATTAAGGATGTTCTCCTTGTGGGAATTGTTGCCATAAAAAACAGGACCCCCCAGGACCCTCCAGGAGGAATGCCTGGGAACGCCGAGGGAATTCCGGGCGTGTTTTGGGATTCAGGGAGGTCCAAGGCCCTCAAATGAAAGGGATCTCAGGGAGGACATCCCAGTTGTTATGGAGGGCTCGGACACATTCCCGGGATGGCAGGGGCAGGAGGGTTTCCTGGGAAAACCGGGGGCAAATCCTGCTTTTTAACCCCTCTCCCCAGGGGGTTCTGGCACCTCCCAGATCCCGAGAGTTGGCACCTCCCTGGGTGGGTGGAATGAGAGACCCCCGAGGACAAGGATGGGAAGGGAGGATGGATCCCGGAGGAATCCATGCTGGGAACGGATCCTGGAGGAGCAGGTCCTGTAGGAATGGATCCTGGAGGAATCCATGGTGGGAATGGACCCTGGAGGAGCAGGTCCTGTAGGAATGGATCCCGGAGGAATCCATGGTGGGAATGGATCCTGGAGGAGCAGGTCCCATAGGAATGGATCCTGGAGGAGCAAATCCTACAGGAATGGATCCTGGAGGAGCAAATCCTATGGGAATGGATCCTGGAGAAGCAATTCCTATGGGAATGGATCCTGGAGGAACAAATCCTACAGGAATGGATCCTGGAGGAGCAAATCCTATGGGAATGGATCCTGGAGGAGCAAATCCTATAGGAATGGATCCTGGAGGAGCAAATCCTACAGGAATGGATCCTGGAGGAGCAAATCCTGTAGGAATGGATCCTGGAGGAGCAAATCCTATGGGAATGGATCCTGGAGGAGCAAATCCTATAGGAATGGATCCTGGAGGAGCAGGTCCTATGGGAATGGATCCTGGAGGAGCAAATCCTGTAGGAATGGATCCTGGAGGAGCAAATCCTATGGGAATGGATCCTGGAGGAGCAAATCCTATAGGAATGGATCCTGGAGGAGCAGGTCCTATG
>NW_016690667.1:33125-34433 GCF_001604755.1 Lepidothrix coronata
AGGGAAAACAACGGGAAAAGCCGGGGGGGGGATGGATGAGAGGGATCCGGCGGAAGGATCGGAGGGATCCGGTTGGTGCCGCGGTGGGAGGAGGTGGTTCCTCGACTCTCTGGGGTGGTTTGGGGGAATTAAGGATGGTCTCCTTGTGGGAATTGTTGCCATAAAAAACAGGACCCCCCAGGACCCTCCAGGATCCTCCAGGACCCTCCAGGACCCTCCAGGATCCTCCAGGATGCTCCAGGACCCTCCAGGACTCCCCAGGACCCCCCAGGATCCTCCAGGACCCTCCAGGACCCTCCAGGACCCCCCAGGATCCTCCAGGACCCTCCAGGAGTGGGAGGAGGTGGTTCCTCAACTCTCTGGGGTGGTTTAGGGAGGGATTAAGGATGGTCTCCTTGTGGGAATTGTTGCCATAAAAAAGAGGATCCTTCAGGACCCTTCAGGACCCCCCAGGACCCTCCAGGACCCCCCAGGATCCTCCAGGACCCCCCAGGACCCTCCAGGACCCCCCAGGACTCCCCAGGATCCTCCAGGATCCTCCAGGAGTGGGAGGAGGTGGTTCCTCAACTCTCTGGGGTGGTTTGGGGGGATTAAGGATGGTCTCCTTGTGGGAATTGTTGCCATAAAAAACAGGACCCTCCAGGACCCTCCAGGATCCTCCAGGATCCTCCAGGACCCTCCAGAACCCCCCAGGATCCTCCAGGATCCTCCAGGAGTGGGAGGAGGTGGTTCCTCAACTCTCTGGGTTGGTTTGGGGGGATAAAGGATGTTCTCCTTGTGGGAATTGTTGCCATAAAAACCAGGACCCCCCAGGACCCTCCAGGACCCTCCAGGAGGAACGCCTGGGAACGCCGAGGGAATTCTGGGCGTGTTTTGGGATTCGGGGAGGTCTGAGGCCCTCAGATGAAAGGGATCTCCTGGAGGAGCAGGTCCTGTAGGAATGGATCCCGGAGGAATCCATGGTGGGAATGGATCCTGGAGGAGCAGGTCCTATAGGAATGGATCCTGGAGGAACAAATCCTATAGGAATGGATCCTGGAGGAGCAAATCTTATAGGAATGGATTCTGGAGGAGCAAACCCTGTGGGAATGGATCCTGGAGGAGCAGATCCTATAGGAATGGATCCCATAAGAATGGATCCCAGGGAAGAGCATCCTGGATCCTATAGGATCAGGTCCTGTTGAAATGGATCCCATAGGAACAGACCTCATGGGAATGTGCCCTCTGGGAGCAGATCCTCTGGGAATGGATCCTGGAGAAATGGATACCCTAGGAAAGCCGGAGGTTTAAAGGGGTTTTCCTTGGCTG
>NW_016690667.1:38217-40257 GCF_001604755.1 Lepidothrix coronata
TCCCCTCTTTCCCACTTTCCCCCCTCTTTCCCACTTTTTCCCCTCTTTCCCACTTTCCCCCCTCTTTCCCACTTTCCCACTTTTCCCCTCTTTCCCGGCCCCGCCTGCCCCCGGAGGGAGCCGCAGGCGCCGGAGCCCGGGAATTATTAATCAAATCCCTTTTTTTTTTGCTCTGTTTGGCTCCGCGGGACACAAACAGATGGGAGACGAGGGGGAGCAGCTCCATCCTAATGAATTCCAGCGGCTTTTCCAGGAAATCAATGGCGGGATCCGAGGGTGGAAACGTTCGAGCGGGGCCGGGGCGGCCCCGGGGTGGGGAGGGGAGGGAGCAAAACCTCGATGCTGAAAGGAGGGAGGGGTTTTCCTGGGAAAACCGGGGGGGAAAGGGCGAGGGGAGGGGATAAAAGAGGAATTCGGGATGTCGTTGGGAATTCCCAAGGGTTTTTTTGGGGGGGGTCCTCCCAAATTTAATGAGGCCTCGAATATTCAAAAAATGTAAATGAACCATTTTAATGCCAATTAACTCCCTCATTAGTGGGAAGGGAGGGGGATATTCCTGGGAAGTGGGGATGGCTCCGTGAGGAGAATCCCGGCCCTTATTTATGGATTTTATTGGGTGGTTTTTTAGCTGGATTTTCATTGTTTTCCAATCAAAATTGGGTCAGAGCTTGGGGGGGGTGGGGGGCAAAGGGCGCCTGTTTGGGATATTTGGGAAGTGTCCCATAAAAATGGGATTTCCTGGCTCGGCCCAACCCGGCAGAAGGGAAAGAGGGGAAGGGGGAGAACCCAAAAATGGAGTTTTTCCCGGTGTTTTCTAGAGAGGGGGAGGAAGAGGGAAAGAGAGAGGGGAGAAAAGAGGGGAGGAAAAGAAACGGAGAGGAAGGAAAGGGGAGGGGAAAAAAGGGGGAGAAAAGGGAAAAAAAGGGGGAGAAAAAGGAAAAAAAGGGAAAGGGAAAAAAGGTAAAAAGGGAAGGGAAAAAAGGGAAAAGAAAAAAGGGAAAGGGCAAAAGGGAAAGGAAAAGGAAAAAAGGGAAAAGAAAAAAGGGAAAGGAAAAGAAAAAAGGGAAAGGAAAAGGAAAAAAAAAAACAAACAGAAAAGAAAAAAGGAAAAATTATTTGTCCAAGAGGATTTTTAGATGTTTATTTATTAATTTATTTGTTTGTTTGTTTATTCCCCCTTCCTTTTTTTAGCTCCATCAGGGAATGAAAGGAGCAGCTGGAATGTTGGACCGGGAGAGGTGGGAATTGGGCCTGGAGAAGGGGAAGGAAGGGGAGGGGGGGAAGAGCCATAAAAAAGGAAAGGATCCAATAAAGATTAATTATCTAATTAAGAGGGACATAAAATGGGGGATAAATCAGCCTCTGGGTCACAGCTGGGGAGGGGTCGGGGCTGGGATGGGGGGGAGGGTCCTGGGAAGGGTGGGAATTGTGGCTCCATCCCAGTGCCCACATCCCATTCCAGCACATCCCAATCCGGCAGGGCCTGTTCCGGGTCTGAATATCCCAGTCCTGAATATCCCAGTCCCAAATATCCCAGTCCTGAATATCCCAGTCCCAAATACCCCATTCCAGCACATCCCAATCCGGCAGGGCCTGTTCCGGGTCCGAATATCCCAGTCCTGAATATCCCAGTCCCAAATATCCCAGTCCTGAATATCCCAGTCCCAAATATCCCAGTCCTGATTATCCCAGTCCCAAATACCCCATTCCAGCACATCCCAATCCGGCAGGGCCTGTTCCAGTCCTGAATATCCCAGTCCTGAATATCCCAGTCCCAAACACCCCCTTCCAGCACATCCCAGCCCTCACATCCCCGGCCCCACATCCCAGTCCTGAAAATCCAATTCCAGCACATTCCAGTCCCTCACACCCCAATCCAGCACATCCCAGTCCAGCACATCCCAATCCCTGCATTCCATTTCGGCACATTCCAGTCCCCACATCCCAGTCCAGCACAGCCCAGTCCCGAATATCCCAATCCCCACATCCCAGTCCCGAACCCTCCAGTCCTTCCCATCCCAATCCCCACATCCCAATCCC
>NW_016690667.1:42452-44048 GCF_001604755.1 Lepidothrix coronata
GCCCCCCCCCTCCTCCCGCAACCCCAAGAGCCGCAGCACCCCCAACTCCCGCAGCCGCTCCCGGGCCGCCCCCTCCCAGCCCTGGTTGGCGCGGGGGTTCCGCGGCGAGGGGTGGGGGATCCCCCGCACCGGCACCCCCAGCCCGGCCCCGGCGAGCGCCCGGCGCGCCCGCAGCTCGGCCACTCGCCCCAGGGCCACCACGAGCCGCACCCGCAGCGCCCGCACGACCCCCGCCAGCGCCGCCCCGCACGCCCCCAGCAGCCGCTCCCGCTGCGGCCCCCCCAGCTCCGGGGGGGGCACGTTGCGGCCGCTGCCGGCGAGGAAGAGGAGGGGGCACAGGTTGTGCACGAAGCAGTGGCGGAAGAAGCGCCGCGGGTCCGGGCACAGGCTCCGCACGAGCCCCCAAAAGCGGGCGCCGCTCACCTCGGCCCGCGGGCAGCGCAGCCCCAGCACGGGCCGCTTGGGGTGCTCCAGGGGGGGCTTGCGGACCTCCCCCCGCACCCGCAGCCACTCGCGGACGTGCCACGCCTCGCCGAAGGGCACCTGAGGGGCGAGGGGGGGGGCGGGATTTAGGGGGGACACCCCCCACCCCGAGCAGCTCCTCCGGGTATGGGATGGATTGGGACCCCCCCACTCCCATCCCGGGCATCCCCGAGCCCCTCCAGTGCATCAGCTGCCCTCATTTGGGGCCCCCATGGGATGGACTGGGACCCCCAGAGCTCCCACGGGATGGATTGGGATCCCTTGGACACCCCCAAAGAACCCCCAGTGCCTCAGTTTCCCTCCTTTGAGACCCCCTGGGATGGACTGGGACCCCCTGAGCCCCCACGGGGAGGACTGGGACCCCCAGAGCTCCCACAGGGTGAATTGGGACCCCCTGAGCCCCCATGGGAGGATTGGGACCCTCTGGGCCCCCCCCAGTGCCTCAGTTTCCCTCATTTGAGCCCCCCCAGGATGGACTGGGACCCCCTGAGCCCCCACGGGGCAAATTGGGACCCCCAGAGCCGCCATGGGGAGGATTGGGACCCTCTGGGCCCCCCCCAGTGCCTCAGTTTCCCTCCTCTGAGCCCCCCCAGGATGGACTGGGACCCCCTGAGCCCCCAAAGGGTGGACTGGGATCCCTCAGACACCCCCAAAGACCCCCCAGTGCCTCAGTTTCCCTCCTTTGAGACCCCCTGGACTACGCCTGGGACCCCCTGGGCACCCTCCACCCCCCCGGGTGCCCCAGTTTCCCTCCTCTGGGGTCCTATGGGATGGACTGGGACCCCCAAACACCCCCTCAGTGCCTCAGTTTCCCTCCTTTGAGACCCCCCGGGATGGACTGGGACCCCCTGGGCACCCTCCAACACCCCGGGGTCCCCCAGTTTCCCTCCTCTGGGGTCCTATGGGATGGACTGGGACCCCCAAACACCCCCTCAGTGCCTCAGTTTCCCTCCTTTGAGACCCCCCCCAACATGAACCGGGCCCCCCCGGCCCCGCTGGCCCCCACCCACCCCGGTCTGGGCCATCCCGAAGGGCCCCGGGTTCATTCCCAGGAACAGGACGGCTTTTTGGGAGCGCAGGAAGCGCCGCACGAAGTCGCTGTGGGGGTCCCAG
>NW_016690668.1:0-981 GCF_001604755.1 Lepidothrix coronata
CCCCCTCCCAGCAGCATTTCTAGACCCTCCCTGATGTCTCTGCACCAGCTCTGGCTGTTGCCATGTGCACTGGGGCTTATTAACTTGAATCCTGAGCCCCTGTGCCACAGGACATCCCTCCCAGAGCCCAGGCCCTTCTCCTGGGGGTCACTGCAGAGCTGTTCAGGGCCCTGCCTTCATCTCGGGGTCATTCTGCCGCCAGGGCAGGACTGGCCCCTTTGCTTTCTAAAACTCCTGGAGGTTTGTGTTGCCAGACCCCAGAGCTCCTCAGGGCCCCTGAGAGTGACTCTCAGCTGGGGCAGCTCTCCGGAGTGTGCACAGACACCTGCACAGGCTCCCCTGACTCTTGGTGCCCGAGGCTGGTGCTGCCTGGCAGGGCTGGCACAGAGGTGACCTGGCAGCCCCTTGCCAGCCCTGGGCCCCCTTGGCATCCTGAGGCACAGCTGCCTCCTGCCAGCATTCTGACCCCTCTGCTCCTTGTGTGCCATGGGCTGAGCAGATCCAGGTCACCTCCCATTCCTCTGCCAACCCCCTGGGCCTGCTCTGGGCCCTCCGGGTACTTGCCCTGCTCCCAAGGGCTGTGGGGGTGCTGAATGGTCAGGACTAGGGGTTTAGAGCTCAGGATCAGGATTAGGCAGAACTTTGGGAGGTGAAATCCCTCAGTGATCAGGACCTTGTACCATGGATTTTATTTGACACTCTTCATTCAGCCAACTTCCCACCCACCACATCTTCCACTTCTTCAGTCCAGCTCTCACCAGTCTGGCCATAAGGAGACTACAGGACACCATGTCAAGGGCCTTATTAAAGTCTGGGCACACAACATCCCCTTCTTTTCCCTCCCACAGGACTTCTGCAATCCCTGCCTTGTCCTTCCCATGCCTGGGAATGGTTGCAGGAGGACTTGCCCAATCCCCTTCCCTGCTGAGCCTGACCAGTCTGGAACTCTCTCAACCCTCCTTGCTGCCCTGTTTGCAGACT
>NW_016690668.1:3368-4279 GCF_001604755.1 Lepidothrix coronata
ATGCAGTGGCCTCAGAAGATCCCACAGCATCCTGGAGATGCTGGAAGGGAGCCCAGCTCTGCTTCACAAGTTCCCAGGGCCTGTCCCTGCCTGTGCTCCAAGGGCTTCCAGCCCCCAGGACTGTGCTCAGAGAGCACTCAGGCCTTACAGAGAGAAAGGGGCTCAGGAGGACAGTATGGAAGTGGAAAGAGAGCAGCTCTGGAAAGACCAAGCCCTGCTGCTCCCTGGCAGTGCTGCTGGGCTGGGATTATTGTCCCCTTCCCATTTGCAAAACACCCTGTCCTGCAGTGTGCTGTCCTTTAGGAACATCTGAGAAGAAGGGTCTTGGACAAAGAAGGCACTGCGGGGTTCTTTATTTTGTTTAAATACGCTGCGAGCACAATTCATTATCTATACATGTCAGTGTCAAATTCAATGGGTAGATACTAATTTAGAAGGCAGATGGACAATAATATTTCATTGCACAGAAAATTATTGCAAGAAGAACCTGATGACCTTAATGAAAAAGCTGAACAGGAAGGCTGGGCCATGAAGGAGTCCCATTCTGAATGCTACACACCAGAAAACCAGAACTTTACTGCTCCTGAAAAGCATCCAGTCATCATTTTCCTCAAGGCATCCTTGAGCTCCTGGTTCCTCAGGCTGTAGATGAAGGGGTTCAGAGCTGGAGGCACCACCGAGTACAGAACTGATAGTGCCAGATCCAGGGATGGGGAGGAGATGGAGGGGGGCTTCAGGTAGGAAGACAAGACAGTGCTGAGGAACAGGGAGACCACGGCCATGTGAGGGAGGCACGTGGAAAAGGCTTTGTGCCGTCCCTGCTGAGAGGGGATCCTCAGCACAGCCCTGAAGATCTGCACATAGGAGAAAAGAATGAAAACAAAGCAGCCAAGTCCTAAAGAGATAGTAAA